>NW_015512907.1:5130-5902 GCF_001515645.1 Sinocyclocheilus grahami | reverse complement strand
CTCTTAGAGTCCTATCATAATGAAGGACAAAAAATAAATAAATAACAAGGAGACGAAGTGTAAATGGAAAGTCATTTTTCTTGACTTTTTTCTTGCATTACCAAGTTCATCACACTTCTGAGTTTTTATCTCACAAAATTGTGAGATAAAGCAGAATTGTGAGGAAAAAACATCCAAATTGTGAGATAAAGTGCTAAACTAATTAGTATTCACTGGATTCGATAACTGTCATTGTTCTACAGCATGCAGGTTTCAGGCTGTTTTAGGCTGTTTATTGGCCACCATTTGCTTTCCACTGGCATGGTTTCAGGTCTGAAGTTATGTTCAGATAAGTCAGCCATAAACTCAGTCAGCACCACATCATTCATAACGCAATGCAATTTAGATCAAAGGTGAAAAGTTAGCTCACACACTTAGAAAAGGCATCATCCATGATCTGCTCCTCTCTTTCTTTTTCACTGCCACTATCATTCTGCACTTTGCTGTGATGTCGACCACAGCTTTGGTTAGAAAACAGTTCAGCAGTTACTAAAAAAACCTTTTCTCAGAAA
This sequence comes from Sinocyclocheilus grahami, assembly GCF_001515645.1. Taxonomy (NCBI): domain Eukaryota; kingdom Metazoa; phylum Chordata; class Actinopteri; order Cypriniformes; family Cyprinidae; genus Sinocyclocheilus; species Sinocyclocheilus grahami. The sequence continues at coordinate 5,351 of NW_015512907.1, read as the reverse complement.
GATTCACATAAGTTTTCATCTTAAACCCAGCAATGCAGCATCCCAGATATCTCCAATACACTCTTAATTGCCCTATTCATCACTATGATTACAGTCAACATGGTTTCAAAATGTATCTGTACTTTCTTACTACACATTCCTGGTCTTATTGTAAACGATCCTTGGTGCATGTATGCCTTTCATCAAAATGTAATAACTTGCTCCACCTAAAATTACTTTCC
>NW_015512907.1:3006-3502 GCF_001515645.1 Sinocyclocheilus grahami | reverse complement strand
TTGTTTTGTTGATTTGATGCTTTTGCTACAAAGAGAGCAATAACTGCATGTGCATTTCTTAACGGCTCCATTAAAATCTGTCAAAACAAATTCCTGCTTAAATAGCTCTGTTCTTTTAACAAACATGGAAAGGCATATATGGCTGTTTTTTCTTCCCTTCTACTGATTCTTCCCAGATGAAACAAAAAATGTCATGTACTAAAGTTAGAAGAAGTAGACCTCCATCAGGTCTTCAGATGGTGGTGTCTGAGCAGATGCTGCGCTCTTGTCCTCAGGGTACCTGGTTTGGATTGTAAATCACAAGAGTAAATGTTGCCAATTTCTTCAGGTATAGCATCATTAGTTTTCCCCACCTCCCACGACCTCAGATGTGCGTCAACCAGTAAATGTTAAGACCTGCTGGCCTCCAGCTTCACTGCTCCAAATGATGCTCTCCAACAAAGCAGAGCTGGGCTAATACAATTACTTGTGTGTGTGTGTGTGTGTGTGTGTGTGT
>NW_015512907.1:0-1701 GCF_001515645.1 Sinocyclocheilus grahami | reverse complement strand
TGTTTGTTTTGGTGATTTCAAATGTCACCATTGGCTACCAGAAATCACTTACCCCACCTTTAATAAGGCTGGATAACACTGCATGACTTTTGTGCTGATGTATCTTAATACACCTTAAGTCTGACAGTTGATTCTTATATTTTCAACTGTTTTATTATCTGTAACCTGAAGCTTGAATTGATTGTTACATTTAATATAGCAGTTTTCCAGGAATCCCTAACACAAACACGGTGAAGCTGTTCAGTAAAAAAGCAAACAAGATCAGGAATAGTTAAGAGGGAAATATTACTGAGCACTTTTTACAGTGTTTTGGCATGTTTGTAACATTATATAGACTAGTCTACATAATTTAATTTCAAATATAAATTTAATTTACAATTTAAAGTGCAACAAAGTAATTCAAAATGCATCTGAATTCACTTCAATATATAACCCAATTTAATTATCTTCACAGGTTGTTTTAAAGGATTCCCAGCCTGTTGTTCTTGTCTTGCAGGGACATCAGTGTGCATCCATATTGTTACAGCACGCTATTCAGAACTGGGAGTCAGTGCACTTCCTCGTGTTCAGAGCTGCACTAAAATGGAGCAGAGCTGGCACAAACCTAGAACAATGGTAAGTGGTAAGTAAGAGAATTATCAAATACTTTAATGAATGACTTGATAAACTTTGATTAATAATATTATCATGCCCCATTGGTGTGCCTAGAGAGTCAAGCCAGGTCGTGTCAGTGGGATGGTGGTCCTGTTTGCAAGACCAAAAGAGAGGAAACTCGCTGAGTGGTTAGACTGTGTAATGCCGTTACATCATCTTTTCATATCTTGCTACATTCATAATGTATAACATGCCTATATGTTAGCTCTAGCATAAAAAAACACAATCAAATTGGATATGGCACTGCTAATAATGTACAGTATGCAACATGTAATGACAGTGAAATACTTATTTTTAAATGGTCAATTTACCCTATACCTTTGTTTTTCAACTCAAAAGAACACTTTATAGTGGTGAACTGACCTATCAATCCTTTAAGAGGCAGAAATGCCATACCAATTACACTATCACAGTTATTAGTATTTGTATTTTACAATAACCATTACACTGTACCAAAGTTACCAATATTTGCATTATATTTAGTTTACATTTTATATTACAGTCTTTACAAACACAACCAAATTAATCCATCCCAAGTGTTGTGTAAGGCCAGATCTCACTGTGGAAGAAAACTGAAAACTGAAGAGTGGACCATGAAGAGGAAGAACTCATCGATTGGCTCATCGAGACTGACACGGTCAAAATAAATTAAATAATGATGGTACGTATAATGCATGCAACCTGTGCATCAAGAGAGAAAAATAAACATGTTCTTTCTCTGTCCCAAAGAATGCTATATCAATGTTTACCATTGCATTGCTTGTTTCTCCAACTTCACTCCTCGTTATAGTTATCCTTGCTCTGGTCACACGAACCATGTTGTGGGATGTAGGTTCAATAAGTCTCCAAAAGGCCATTGGTTGCAAGTCACAACTAGATTGGATGCGAGACATGTTTTCAGTAAATACACACCACAAAATGTAATAATGTAAGTTAGTTTGTCTACGCTGAACCTGAAGGTCACGTTAAAAATGTATAATGTATTCACATGCATGTACTCTTATGAAAAAATTATTTTAGCTTATTCTCCCTCGTTTCTGTGGGGGG
>NW_015512906.1:7390-7886 GCF_001515645.1 Sinocyclocheilus grahami | reverse complement strand
GAGCAGGGTTGGGCACCCCTGGTCTAGAGCATGAACTTCCTCTGTCGCATAATGACACCGATGACGCTGTTTGTTTACAATGGAAAGTGAGGTCTCGTGTGCAGACCTTATTCAGCAGTACCATCGTCTAAAGCTCACAACGTAAGTTATAATGGCTGATGATTTCGATGAGAAAGAGGATTCTTGGTCGGAGTATTCTGGATCAAACAAGTAGCGATGTAAAATTCCATGTCTTCCTCTTTCACATCGAAATCATCAGCGTCAGCTCACGCGTGCGCTTTAGTTCTTTGTCATCTCTGTCAGTTTGCACATGAGTCCTCACTCTCCGTTGTAAACTAACAGCATCATCAGCTTATGTGCGAGTATGCGCGCCCATGCACACCTCATTAAGCAACAGTTGAAGACAGTCCTGAACACACTGAGAAACGTTTGCCCGGGCTGTGGATTAAATGTAATAATGTTGTAAATAATGTTCAGTTTCTTGCACAGACCGATC
>NW_015512906.1:2683-2917 GCF_001515645.1 Sinocyclocheilus grahami | reverse complement strand
CTGGAGTAATGATGCTGAAAATTCAGCTTTGCATCACAGCAATAATGACATTTTTAAAAACGTGCAAATAGAAAACAACTGTTTTAAATGTAGTATTTAACAATAGTACTGTTTTTACTGTATTTCCAATCAAATAAATTATTTTTAAAGATGGTTCAGCACTAGTGTTAATTTTGTCAGCCTTAGTCATGGTGTCAAATGTACTTTTTAGTTATTATCATATTTAGTCAACCT
>NW_015512906.1:0-1097 GCF_001515645.1 Sinocyclocheilus grahami | reverse complement strand
ACTCCCAAAACAATATTAGAAACCTTAAAAATGGCATAATAGGGGAACTTTAACTGAGCAACTGCTTAAACATTCTCACAAAATGCAGGTTTCGCCTGCTTACTGTACTGAAACAACAAATCCAAAAGATCAAAACAGTCACTGTCTGCTTATGATGCCAAAACATCAGCAGAAACATCTGGAATAAAAGACTTTCAGTGTAAGAGGGAGGCAGAGTTTCAGTAAATAAATCTTCATTTAAATTAATCTGAGATCATATGAATTACAACCTCCTTACACAACACATAAACAACAAACTTCATGTTTATCAGGACCAAATGTAATTCAAGATCTGAAATACTGCGGTAGGGCATCTTATGAATGTCAGGGAAAATGCTAAACTACAAATTTTCATAATCAACTGGTCACAGAGGTCAGTGGGTTGTCTGAACAAGTATTTCACTAGTCAAGCTTAAAAAGAGTAAAATGTTAAACAGCAAAACCCTTTCTAAGAAGTTGCATGTGAAAATTCATCCCTTTTAAATCTCCAGTGCTAAAGAAAAGCTAAATGCACATTCTTGCTTTCAGGCTGCATTTTTCTTCAGTGGTCTATGTGAGATACCACTGGAAAAAAAGGGTTTTATATTTAACATTTACAGTTTAACTCCAAATTTAATATGAAAAATAAAATTTTTACAAAAAACAAAAACAAAATTGACAACCAACTAACTATCCCAACCAACTCCCAATTAATAGTCAAAACTCTTGATTTAACTTTGTCTCACCAGGACATGTACTGAACTGCAGCGTTCATTCAGTCCTATGGCAAGAACCCTTGAACGGCAATAAACATGACATACTCCAAAATGAATGCTGTCCTTTACAGAGCAATAAGCGGAGAAAACCACAAAGAGTTCTGGATATGTTTTAAGTTTAACACTATTTCATTGGAAATGCTGGATGACACTGCACAGCCCTTGTCTGTGTTAAAACAGCCTTCTATCCCTGTATTCTTGTCACACAATCTGCAATTTACGGCATGAACTGAATTTCAAAGTAGGCTTGATGAATGAAAATATTAAAAGAATGCTCAAGACATAAAAAAAGGCACAAAAAAA
>NW_015512905.1:6828-7895 GCF_001515645.1 Sinocyclocheilus grahami | reverse complement strand
TAATTTAAGAATTATTGTTTTATATTGTTTTATGTGTCTTCTTTTCAATACTGAGCTATTTTTGTAATGTCCTTTCTGTACACAGCAACTGCACTGGTGTTAGTTTAACAACAGACTATATGTACACACTTACACATTTCACCTTCATTTTATTACTGTTTCATGAATTCAAAGTTGTTTGATACAAGTTAACATGCACATATAAAGACAAATGCACTCAAAACATTATTGCATTGCAATCAGTCTTGAAACACCATCTTTATTCATATTTAATAAACAAGACAATCAGATTCAGCATCGTTTGGTTCTCCATAAGATCGATCCTTCGCAGCAAACAGTACACTCATCCATAAAGTAGGAAACACTACACTGTGTAGAGACCTTTAGTAGTGCTGTCTACTTTATGAGTGACTGCACTGATGTTCCCGCCTCTTCTCTTCGCGCTCCAATCCTTTCTTTGCACGCTTCCTCTTATCTCCATGTGCTCCAAATGTTCATTTTACAGCTATCTGTTAAACCTAAAATGAAAATTAGATTAAAATGATGTAGTTGAATAAGTCGGATCATGTTTTAATATGGTTGGATGTTCAGCTGCATCAGCTTCAATTGTTCATAGTGAGTCACTGTACATCATAAGGAAGTTTAGAATCATTATTTTTTGCCTGTGCTGTAGTTAAAAGTTAAATATTACATGTGTAATTAACTAATCTAAAAAAAAAAAAAAGCAATGTATAATGCCTCCACTTTTGCTGCTTTGTATAAAAAGTGCAAGTGAAATGGATTCAGTGTGAACCATTGGAATTGACTATTAAAGCTTGATCTAGTTAAAAAAAAAAGAATTGATGTTTTAATAAAAAATTGAGTGTATTCACTTTTGTTAATGATTAACTTCTATTAGTAAGTTCAAGCAAATTCACCTAATTACATTCACTTACATCAAGCAGTTTACCACCCTTTATCATTTAACCAAGTTCATAAAACCAGAAAAATAGTCACATTTATCCAATGTTTTAGATTAAACTGAAGAGCAGTGACTTACCAGTTCTCTGCCTGCTTGATCCCGGAAA
>NW_015512905.1:591-2764 GCF_001515645.1 Sinocyclocheilus grahami | reverse complement strand
TTTGCCATCACAGGAATAAATGCCATTTTTAAATATATTAAAATAGAAACAGTTATTGTACATTTTAATAAACCACACAGAATTTCTGTTTTTATTTTGATTTACAAAATGCATCCTTGATGAGCAAAAGAGACTTCTTTGAAAGACATTAAATAAACCAAACTTTTGAACAATATTGTATGATATATATTAACATAGCATGACTTTTTTATAGGACCGGATGACTGGGCATCAGTAGCCACAGCCTGTGGAAATACAAAACAGTCACCCATTAACATTGTAACAAAGAAAACTCTCTTTGACAATCATCTAACCCCAGTGCAGTTTACAGGCTACCAAGATACAATCAATACTCTCATTACAAACAATGGACACACGGGTAAGTTACTCTTAAGTATAGCCTACATTTAAATGGTGAATATCCTTTACCTATTATTGGCAACTGTATATCAATTTCACTTTATAAACCATTTTCGCCATATATTTGATCATCTGTAGTGCAAGTTAATCTGCCAGACAGAGCAGCAATTAGTGGAGCCAATTTAGGAGCCAATTACAAAGCTCAGCAGCTTCACCTGCACTGGGGCAAGAACGGTGGACCTGGATCAGAACATACTATAGATGGAGAGAAATATCCTATGGAGGTAACAGGCTATTGAGATATCCATCTTATTTTTAATGTAAGAGCAGGCACGTCCATTTTGTAAATTGAGTGTGCATGGCTTCCGGTATCATCCACTTTCAGTCATTTTAGCTCTACAGAAATAATCCGTTATGCTGCTTGATATTGTAAAGTGCTATTTGTTATCATACTATTTTAATTTATTAACATATTCATAAACACTCTGGTTTATAGCACAAATAGTTACCGGTTACTGTACTTTGTCAGCGGCTAATGAATCGCAAAATTCACACAGAAAATAGCTTTATTTGGAAACATCGCAAAATAAGCTGGACAGACATGTTTTATTCCTACACTTATCTGTGAATCGATCAGAAACTAAGGATGCATTTTGTATCTTTAACAGCTTCACATTGTACATATAAAAGAAAAGTACAACTCTGTGGAACAGGCCATTAATGACCCGTCTGGAGTTGCTGTTCTTGGATTTTTTTATGAGGTAAAACCACATTTTCTAAATGTTTGTTACTTGCAGATAATAAAACAGCGTTTTGTCGCATGCATCTTATTTTACAGGAGTCACAAAGTGCCAATAAAAAATATGATGGCATCATAAATTCTCTGAAAAATATTACACATCCTGGTAAGGTTATTTTATATACCTCTAAGGTTTAATAAATATGTTAATTTATTGCTTTTTCTTTGATATACAGCAGTGCTAAACAAAGTCACTCAAGGTCGCAGTATCTCAAATACAGGAGGAAGCTGTTTGATAATGTATTATTATTTAGACAGGCTATACTTAGAACAAAGAACGGGAACTTCATGACAACTTGTAAAAAATTTTTTTTAGGCACTAATGGAACACTGTCAGCTGTATCATTAGACATGCTCATTGTCCCTCATAATGAACTGGAGAGGTACTTCCGCTACCAGGGGTCCCTCACCACACCAGGCTGCTCTGAAGCTGTGGTCTGGACAATATTTGAGAAAGCGATACCACTCAGCAAGGAACAGGTCATTTGTTTTGTGTATAAACAAGTGAAACTTTAACACATCATAAGAATAAAAGAAAACCATTTTATCTTTGTCTTGCAGCTTTCTGCATTTTCAAGCCTGACGTTTTCTGACGGGACTGCCATGGTAAACACGTACCGGCCCATTCAGCTGCGGGCTGGACGTGAAGTGTATTATTCTAGGAGTTATGTTTTTTGTGTTAGCACTGCCTTATTGGTCAGCTCTGTTTTCACATCCTTCTATGTTCTCTCTGTCTAACTTATGGTTATCTAGCTATTTGGGGTTTTGCTCTGAAGCAAGTTATTTATCATTCATCAATAGGCTAATTCATGGAAAATCAAACTTTATAATCGTTTAGCCATGTGTGGCTTCAAAATGTATGTAGCATAAAATGATCTAATAGCCTATGAAAGCCAGGTAGTCAAACATATGCAAAATGTTTCTATCTGTACCTAATGAAAATTAATTCTATAAAAATCTGAATTTTGACATCCATAGAACTTTCACTGAATTAACTGTTGTGGAAAAAAAAAA
>NW_015512905.1:0-581 GCF_001515645.1 Sinocyclocheilus grahami | reverse complement strand
AAAAAAAAAACATTTAACTCTGTCCCAAATTTTGCGTGCAACCGTTACTGCACAATATTCCCTGTTACAAGAATGTAGAATGCTTGATTTGTGGAAAGTATAAATTAACAAGCACAAAAGGACATTGTATCACATTATACAGCATATAGATGACATAGAGGAACATGGTTGCTCATGTGATATTATGAGACAATACTTTGAGAACTGGTCTTGGTGATTTTTATCATTCTAGTTACTGTATTCTTGTGTTTCTGCATTTGTAAATGTTCGATCCAAATTATAAAACAATAAAAATAAATTTGACAAACAAACAAACATGGTCATATACAATGATTGTTTGTTTCAGAATGAATAACTAACCCTCCACAATTTTACAGGCTGAACACTTTTTACTATTTATTGCACCTGTTACAGCTTTATGGGATAAGAAGGAAGTGTGTTCTCATTGGCCAAATTCTCAGAAGACAGATTATTCATTGACAGAACAAGTTGGGCGATTTTTTTATTGGTATCAAAATATCTGGCAACAGACAGGAGAACTGAGATGGAGAGAAGGAAATGGGAACTATAAGAATTTTAAA
>NW_015512904.1:6478-7889 GCF_001515645.1 Sinocyclocheilus grahami | reverse complement strand
CATTATTAATACTGGTTTTATTGGCAGCAGGTCTGTGTATAAAGGCAGATGAAGTAGCTCGGTATGTTCACAGACGGATGACATTCACTGACTTCATAGTGATCTCTTTCTTCAGGCAGACCTCTGGGAACTGGTCTTGGTGGCCCTCTTGGAGACCAACATCCATGTCATTATTGAAAAGTGCCGAAGCTAAAATTCTTTCCTGTAAGATCCTCACTGTCCCCTTTTAATATTTAGAAATGTTATCCTATTATAATATTTTATTCAAAATATAACTGCGATTTATATTTTATTAAAATATATATTTTTTTGTATCCTATTATTATATTTGATCTTATAATAATATTTTATTTTATCTTAATTTTTCCCAATATGCCCGTTCTGCCTTGTTGTTCAGGTATCCAAAATGACATTTGGTCCAGATTTGTGACTTTGCCAAATCAAAACAGAATATGGACCCTTAAAGTCACCAATAAATCAGCACGCAAACATAAAGACGAAGGTAGAGTTTCCAGTCTTGTACAGTGGCTGCGTAAGAGTTTTGCACACTTAAACATGCCTCCCTCTCTCTCTACAGGTGCTCAGACGCCCCTAGTGATGATCCACGGGTTTGGAGGAGGTGTCGGTCTCTGGATACGTAACCTGGACGCTTTGAGTCATTCTCGACCCGTCTACGCCGTTGACCTGCTGGGGTTCGGTCGCAGCTCTCGCCCGTTGTTCCCGTCTGACGCCTTATTGGCTGAGGAGCAGTTTGTTACTTCCATAGAGCAGTGGAGACAATCACTGGGGCTGGAGCGCATGATCCTATTGGGACACAGCTTGGGTGGTTACCTAGCAACATCCTACACAATCCAATATCCAGAAAGGTATCTAAAAAAAGCCTATGCAGTAAATTATAGTCCAATAATAGCAATAGTTTAATCTACTCACACTTACTTTATTTTAAAAACATTTCATAGAACACAAATGATATTATGCAGAATGTTTACTTATCTTTTAAACATTTCTTTAAAATATTTGTTTAATTTTATGACATTAAATAAAAAAATATAAATACATTAAAAAAAAAATGTGTGTGTGTATATACACAGGTGCATCTCAATAAATTAGAATGTCGTGGAAAAGTTCATTTATTTCAGTCATTCAACTCGAATTGTGAAACTTGTGTATTAAATAAATTCAATGCACACAGACTGAAGTAGTTTAAGTCTTTGGTTCTTGCAAAGTCTTTTGGTTTGGCTCACATTTAACAAAAACCCACCAATTCACTATCTCAACAAATTAGAATTCTTCATTTTTCTCTTGACAATAACCTATAGATTCTCTATGGGGTTCAGGTCTGGTGAGTTTCTCTTGACAATAACCTATAGATTCTCTATGGGGTTCAGATCTGGTGAGTTTGCTGGCCAGT
>NW_015512904.1:1850-3154 GCF_001515645.1 Sinocyclocheilus grahami | reverse complement strand
GGTTGTACTTCCTGGTTCTAGTAAGAACTCTAGCTGCTGCATTTTAGTTAGATTAAAAATGTAAATGTATATATTGAGAACCACTTCTCTGTAATAATTATAAAAATATATAACTTAAAAAGTCAAATAGTCTGATTTGTAATTCAAATTGAGTATATCAACATTTTTCTTGCTTCTTCTGCCATCTTGAATTTTTTACTGTGCTCGTCACAGTTCATTATGGGTTTGACTTCTTCATGAATCATACATGTGATTATGCCTTAATCTGGGTATCTAATGCTACTTTTCTCTTAATTGTAATGTCTTAAAATACTGTCTGTGTAGGCAGCTTACTAGGTTTTGGGACATGAGCAGATGAGCAATTTGCTTTGATTTGAAGTTGATGATACTTCAAAATCAAGTTATTCAAGACATCATCACGTCACATGTGTTCATGCAGGTCCAGGGCTGGTCAACCGATTCCGTCCCGACTTCAAGAGGAAGTTTGAGGATCTGTTTGAAGACGACACTATGATGCAATACATTTACCACTGTAACGCTCAGAACCCAAGGTACAGTCTTTCTGCAGATGCATTCTCCTGAAGATGCAGAAGAAACTGTATATTGAATTTGTCTTTTCCTCCCAGCGGTGAGGTGGGTTTCAAAGCCATGTCTGAGTCGATCGGCTGGGCCAAGAGGCCGATGGTTCAGCGTGTTCATCTGCTGCCACCGTCGATGCCCGTCAGCTTGCTGTACGGCGCGCTGTCCTGGGTGGACCCATCCACTGGAAAGACAGTCGTTCAGATCAGAGGCAAAAGCCCCACCAGCGTCACAGTGAGAAATTATTGTGTTTGCAATGCAGGACACTCTCTAAATTCATTGGTTGGAAATATTAAAAATGACAGTAGTTTCTCTCTACAGCTGATCGAAGATGCTTCCCATCACGTCTACGCCGATCAGCCAGAAGAGTTCAACCGAGTAGTTGAGAGTATTTGTAATACAGTTGACTAAATATGATGCACATTGGTTTGTAGGTGCAGGTGTCTATATTTTTGAAAGAGGTCTGTCCCGTGTTTGTGGGATCAGGTTGATAGAAACATTTAAAAGCTAAGCTGTTCTCAGACCTTGTCGCTTCATATTCAGATTGTACTGTTTGTGGCCTTTAATGTGGAAAGGCTCAGTGATTATACTGCAGGATTCAATGGAAACTGGTTGTATTTGTATTTTCTAACCTATCCATCTTATTCTTCCGGTTCATTAGCCACTGTAGCGAAATAACCAGAAGAATAACAACGTGCAGTAAACAGTAAAACTGTTTGCACTAC
>NW_015512904.1:0-667 GCF_001515645.1 Sinocyclocheilus grahami | reverse complement strand
TTATAAGTGAACCACAGAGAACATTATGAAATAGTAAAAAAAAAATGCAGTTCATGACCGCTTTAACAGACCCTAGTGCTGAAAATTTTTTTCTGGATTTTGGCCCAATAAAACACGTCATCTCTGCAGCACTCTTAATTTGTTTCTGGGAGCTTTTCTCTTTCCTCTTGTGATTACAAATAAGTGACAGTACCAGGCGCTAGACACTTTTTGCCTATATACTATATACAGTATAGTTTCTACTATTGTAAAATTGGCAAGTGAAAGAGTATGCAACAATAAATGTTTCAAACAGAAGTATGCTATACTAGTAGTATGGCCTTACTACATCACAAATATGATTGTTTTGTATCTCAAAACAATTGTGTGCCAGCATGGCAGTCTAATCAATATAAAATGGTTTATGATTTAAAAAATCATACCTGATATTTCTGACTTGTTCGTCATTCTAGAAATAGAATGCATTTCATAGCAAGATACCACATATACAGTACTCTGCGGTGTTATTCTTGTACATCTTGACAGATGTAGTAGGTTATTCAGGACAGGTAAATACAGAAAATACACCATAGACCATAGATTCCATACTGCAAAAATAGTATAAATAGTATGCTGCTGTGGTATTGTAAACATATTTATATATTTATTTAAGCCAGACTAGGAAACA
>NW_015512903.1:7628-7909 GCF_001515645.1 Sinocyclocheilus grahami | reverse complement strand
ATATAGTGCACGAAAACTTTATGGTGCTTTTATAATGTTTTTGTGCCTTTCGTGGGGCTTAACAACACAGAATAGTATACACACAATATCGGATTTGGAATGGTCTCGTCTGACCGATACCCGATCCAGCAGAAAAGGCCAGTATCGGAACCCATACTGAATATCGGATCGATGCATCCCTAACGAAAATGCACTAGTGTAAACGTAGCCTTGGTCTGTTAAACTAATGATTAGCAATAACTATTACAGTGAATTTGAGTTTTAATAATGAGTGATTTGAT
>NW_015512903.1:2353-5339 GCF_001515645.1 Sinocyclocheilus grahami | reverse complement strand
GACAATATACAGATTTACTCATGTTTCTAAAACAAAATGTACCAACACGCTTGTTTACAAGGCAAAGATCTGCCCATACACTTCCAAAGCTTGGCTTTGTACCATCTTGAAAAACTTGATATTACAAAAACGTCATGTTGTCATAAGCGTATTATTCAGCAAATGATTTAAGGTGCGTACCGAATGAGTCTCATTTTGAGAACGTGGATCCTGAACATGGCATCAGAGCAGTAGGCCAGGTAATCGTCCTCGTCCTCATTGGACATAGTGAGATAGTTCTTCTGGTACCACAGCTGCTTCTTCTGCAACTCCTCTGTCTCCTGAACAAACAAGTTCACCAGTTCACTAGAAGCTTTTTTTCTGGCCCTCTTATCCAGGTCAAGTAACAAACCAAAGATTATATTGAGTCAAACATTCAAATTCATCCAATCAGATTGTAACTGCTGCTGATGTTCCATTAGCTACTTTCTGTTTTATGTTTGTACACAATTATGAATTTATGTACGCAGAAGGTGCTAAATCTTATTGAATGATCTAACGTGCCTTTTCGATTCTGCTCTGGATGAGGCTGGCTTTGTTAAAGAGCTGCTGTTTAAACTCATTCAGACAGTCTGTCTTCAGCTGAAGCGCATCCTGGCGTGTGAGGACTTCTGGGAGTCCCAGTCGGACCTGGGATGGAGCCAGTAGGTCCAGCTCTTTCTCTTTCTGCCGCTGCTTCTTTTCTTTAGCCATACGTTCCTGAGGAACAAAAGGAACCAGAGGTAGGTGGGAGTTTGGATCAGTGTGATGAAAGTGGCTGGCTGATTAAAGCCTCGATGCACCTTTTCTTCCATGTGCAGACGGGCCGTTTCGTTCCTCGTAGGGTTGTAGATAGAGATCAGCATGTCAGTATTACTGTCCTCTTTTTCTCTTGAAGAAAGGATGGACCTAACCTGAAGCAAACATACTAACGTCAACGCGATTGGCTAGATGAAGATGTTTTTATTATGCTGCTTGTGAACTGCAGTACCTCTTTTTCTGAATCTCTGATACGAAGTTCAACATTTTCCTCTTCTCTCATCAATTCCACAAGCATTTCATATAACTGCAAGTTCTTGTAGGGTTTCGTAGAAGGATCCACCTCAAGACGCAAAATATAACAAGATGTAAACGCAAACACAAAATATAAACCATAACACCATTTTCATTCAATTTTTCTATCTGCGGCAAAAAGGATCTCACAAGAAACCGGAACTATTTTACAAATTTGAAAATTTGTACGAATTTCCCACTCAGCGGGTTGTACAAAAAATGTACAAATTCGCCAGTTAAGAATTGTCATGAGACTCTGTTGGACACGTCACCCAGTCATCTACTCTTTTTTTTCTTTATTGGACAGAATTTTCATTTCTGAGTCAACGATTTTTTTCCGAACTTTATAAATTCAACGATTTCTTTAAGTTGCAAGTTCACACTAACTCATACAATGATCATATGATTTCTAATAAACTACACCCCTAAACATAACCCTCAGTGTGGAATTAGCAGGTCATAAATCTACAAATGTACGCCTGAGATTATACAAAGAAGATCGTAAAAAAGGCGATTCGATACAAATCTCGCACACCAGTTTGTCAAAGTGTAATGAGACTATTGGACATTTCACCTAATCATTTTTTACATTTATTTATTTAGGCAGAATTTTCATTTCTGAGTCAACGATTTCTTTAAAATCCAGAAATTTGATCTGTGGGTGGGGTTATGCATTGTGACTTGACAAAAACTGAAATGTCCTTGCTTTCAATTATTTCTCATCATTTAATTTAATTTATTTTTACTTTATTCTCATAAAATATTACCACTTTAAGTGTGTCTTGCTATGATGTTACTCTTTTAACTTTGATACTATTATCATAAAAAGGCCTGTTGAGTTTATTTTCTTGAGAATTGTTTTCTTGTAACGTTTTGTTCGGTTCGAAATCTTTGTTTTATCATTTTAACGTGCCAATAAAACAGTCGTATAACCTATGGCTTATGGAATCAACCAAAACATTTTTGACATGACGTCAGACCTGAAAGCCAGACACCATCTGTGGCGTAAAAGCTTGTGCTTTCTGTGAGTCTGCCGCTTCTTTGGGTTTGATGAAGTTGAGCCAAGCTGGGATGATCCTGTCGTCCTCGAGATGAAAGGTCACCTGGATCCGTCTGTCCGACACCATAAAGATGCGTTCAGCCACATCTTTACTTGCCGGCTTAGAATGATCTCTGTGAAACAGCTCCTCCACCCTCTGTTGGAGACCCCAAACAAAATTTCATTGACCCATTTTCTCTATCTTTTGGATGTTTTTTGTTAGCAAGGCCACTAGTATATTGTTGGTTAATGTTATACCTGTAAGATAATATTGCGTTAAACTGCTTAAAGGTCGAAGCTGTTTGTTGAGAGATCGTTACCTGTAGAGGCCGTTGTTCAAGAGCCTCTCCAGCCCGAATCACTTTGATTTGCTTTCCGTAAACAGCATGTCGATAAAAGAGGAAGTCAGTGCGATCTTCAAAGGTTTCTGTCATTTCGAAAGGCTTCTCGATTCTCCTGGCTAGACCATCTGTGCGAATATGACTATAAAAGTCCATCTGACGCTCCGTCTCAGGAACTAAAGTGACGTACCTGTGGTCTAAACAATATTCAACTTTTAATATGTCAGGCCTTTTGTTATTATTAAAGTTACTGAGTCATCGGTGATGTGAATGAGTCACATTTACTGACATCAGGATTATATTAAAAACGTGTGTGTTAGATTACATTTGAGAGCATCACTTCTTCCAGGCCTGAAATGCTCAGTTGTCACATTGCTGTCTGTGTGTAGTTCTCTCTCGTCAAGATGATCACTTCGATGTTTGAACCATTCCTTAATAGTGCTGGCTTGTGTGCCTAAGAAAGTGACAAAGTGAGAATTTGTACTCGATGCCAACACACAGGCTAAAAGCTAAATTAACGTTTTTTAATTTTTTT
>NW_015512903.1:951-1437 GCF_001515645.1 Sinocyclocheilus grahami | reverse complement strand
AATATCAGGTTCAGTGTGGAACTTCAACAGTTAAATCAATAATGGCATTAAAACTATATGGAATATTAGAAACATTCTGTACTTCCTCCTCGTCTTCTGGCTCTTCAAGTGTCTTTGGGTCTGAAATGATTGACAGAGATTGGCCACACAGCACATACTCCCACTTTGACAGATCGCCCAGGTCAAAGGTCATCTCCTGCAGACACACAAAGACCCGGTGACATTTCCAATGCTCATCATCTTCACTGAAAATATTCAAACACATCCACATGAAGATATACTGACATTACAACCAAAAGTGCAATCTTGCTTGTTGACCCAGTAGTTTTGATGGTTCCAGACGCTCTCTATGCCCAGGAAGTTCTCATTGGTGGTGGAGTAGCTCTTGCTTGTCAGAGGGTCAATGAAGAAGTTCTCAGGTATCTCCCGGTTCCCTGAGAGCAGCAGAACCCAGCAGTGAACTCTCAAGCCCCGAAGAGGGTCGGG
>NW_015512903.1:537-941 GCF_001515645.1 Sinocyclocheilus grahami | reverse complement strand
AACGGAATTTCATTGAAACATTCTTTATCCGACCTTCTGAAGTCTCTCTGCGTCCAGTTGTTTCTTCAGTGCGGCTGCTTCAGCTTCTGCTTGCTGTTTCTCCTCTTGACGCCTTTCAAAGTTGCTCTGCAAGTCGCGTGGGGGTTTTACAGAGTATTTCTTTATTGGCTTCTTTGGTTCCTCTATTTTATCCTGAGCAGGTCATGGAAAAATGAATAATGAATCCAGTTCAGATAGATTTCAACCACTCAAGGAAATTTGGATTTTAACAGATGCTATACAACCTCTAGGGTATTTGTGGAAATACTTCAGGGAGAATGCCAATTATAAATTGATCTCAAACTAAATTTTGCGAAAATACATAAAATGTGTGAAAATACAATATTAAAGGGGTCATATGATGC
>NW_015512903.1:0-527 GCF_001515645.1 Sinocyclocheilus grahami | reverse complement strand
TACTTTCCGTACCCACTGTATATATATATATATACACACACATTTTTTTGGTTGATATAAATGTACATGATCAACATGATGACAAGGTATGTTGGAACTGAAAACAGAAACATCTGCAAAGATCTTACAATCGAGGTCTTTATAAGTGGTGAGTTTGGTCACCAGACCATCTTTTAAAAGATAAGGGGCAAACTTCTCCAGCTTGGCTTTCCTGTACTCAATAACCTTCATACCCCCTGGATAACGCAATTCCATATCTATTAAGATTTTAAAAAAAAACATGTATGATTAATTAACCTCAAGAGCTAGTAGATAATGGATGAAAGGCTATATGTGAGAGTGAGGACTTGACCTGCTGGTGAAATGTCTATTTTAGTCACCCAAGATGGAGGCATCTCAAACACTTTTAGCTCATCCATTTCCTCCTTCAGAAACAAAATAGGTAGTTATATCTAAGGTAATAGATACGGAGCATAAATATAAATATCAGGTTCAGTGTGGAACTTCAACAGTTAAATCAATAATGG
>NW_015512902.1:6681-7895 GCF_001515645.1 Sinocyclocheilus grahami | reverse complement strand
GAAGTTGTTTTCAGTCCAACCTATTATCCATAAGCAAAACTAACTGTAAACTAACCAAATAAAATAATAAAATACACAAATATCTGCTTCTGAACAAATAAAGCAGTTATGATGTAATCAAATCACGAGTCTGTTTGGATCAGAAGCTGTCTTACGTGTAATGGTCAGATAGCTTATCCTACATGACTCAAACAAAAGATGGTATATAATTTTATCTTGAACGGTTGAGGAGTCACTTTAAGTTTCTGACAAGTTTCTAACCTTTCTCAGAAGCTGTTAGTCATCTTTTTACAGATGCGCTATAAAGAGCATCTTGACCAACTGCGTGACAGCCTGGTACTTATATATATTTCTGTTGAAGACGTCAATCTGTGTTATTTGATTTTTTTTTACTTAAATGCATTTTTAACAGTGTGATTCCTGCTGAAGACCAGAGAAATATCCAGCAGTCAGTTGCATCAAACCTGGATAGGCTCGTCTCAAACACCATTTCACCTTTTTCAGTTCCATCTTCACGCACGCCGGTCAGAGGCAGATTCAAAGTTCTCTGTCTGCTTCGATTAGTTTTCTGTTATTTTCCACATATAGCATCAGATAGGTGTCGTAGTATCGGCACACAGAGAACCGTTTGAACTTGCGTCATGCATGCTCTCTTTTATGTCCACGTTCCCAACCCTGCACCGCTGGGTTACTGATTATGAACCATTATCAACCCAAATTAAGTCAAATCAACCCAGCTTCCTCACCCAACAGTCTCAACACAGCATTTGGGTTGAAAAAAGTAGCCCAGCATTTTTAGAGCGCATAGCTACATTACCTCATTCAACTGCTCCAAGCGTGTCAATTTTTGAAACATTTCAGATGCTGCTCATCCCTCACACTAACCAACTAATGATAGAACATAGAGGGGACTTTTTTTGTCCATCAGGAATTTATTGGATTGTTGTCGTAATTGCTGCAATAATTTCATGTGAGTGACAGGTTGCATTAGAGGAGAGATTGTAACTCGTCTGGCTATCTGACTGCTTTATTGCCTAGCCCTCATACATGAGAGAAGTGGCATGATAATGATTTGATTAACGATTTGGAGGGCACACTTTTGTACAACTGACGAAACAAACAGTTGGAGTTTACATCTGCCATATTGAGCCTTACAGTTTCTCCCATTGTTTATTTACAGGTGCATCTCAATAAATTAGAATGTCGTGGAAAAG
>NW_015512902.1:2370-2808 GCF_001515645.1 Sinocyclocheilus grahami | reverse complement strand
TTCATAGCATGCGTTTGCGTTCTCATGTGGACGGAGATTTTTTTTTAAACGGAAGAATGGAAAACTTTTAAGAATTATAAAACCGTTTATAAAAAATACCTGTGTACGTGTGGGCATGGCCTCAATTATCAAGCTGGTTTGATTTACTGCTCAAGCCCTGCCCATGACTGCTGACGGACCTGTATTAGCTGACGGTCCTGTATTAGCATATTTCCGCATATTACCGCGCTACCAAATACACAAAAAATGGAAGAGTGGCAGGGTGAGCAGCAGTAGCTCATAATCATTTTAAAAAGCCATGCACTGAAACGGCTGGCTGTGAACAGAGCTGTTTTTGACAAGGTAAAAGGATGTTGTTTTACACGACCATTGAGGAATTTTAGTGTTTTGCAGACATGAAGACCCTAAAGAATCATACCAACTTGTGGAAAATGGGCA
>NW_015512902.1:0-922 GCF_001515645.1 Sinocyclocheilus grahami | reverse complement strand
GCACTTAAGAACATTCTTACGAACTTCGTGGAATTTATCTTAAGACATTTCTTAACTTATTTCTTAAGAAGATTTTCGTGAGTCCGGCTCCTGATTCAGATTTGGCTGAGAAATCCACCTGATGTGAAGGATGTTTTCCTTGCTTGTAGCTTTATTCTGAAGTGGATTTGAATCCACTTAAAGCTTCACCATCAAAAGTTTTTTCATCTGTATTTTTTAGTTATTTATTTCATTAATTTTGATCATTGGTTGCGTTTGTAGTTTGATGCAAAGGGACCAATAATGTGTTGTCAGTTACCTTACAAATTACACTATGATCAAAGATGATGCAAGAGCATGCAAAGATATATTTAAACAGTTTTAACACTCAGTGCAACTGAAAGTCCGATGGTTTCAAATGAGTGCACTGTCCTTGTGAAAAGTGCTAATGCTTTTAGATTCTGATGTCGTTGGTGATGATATGGTTTTCTTTGTGTCTCACAGCAGGAGAAGCCCAAAGTGATCGACCCTCTGGACTATGAGGCTGTGATTTCAGAGCTTGAACCTGAATTCAGAGACGATCCTCTTCAAGATCTCCTGCTATTCCCAGACCTCGACTTCACTGTGAGTGCTTTGCTTTCTCCTTGTGTGTGAGTTTTTGCTTGAGCGTATCTGTTTATCTGTGGCATTCATACATTTATGCCCCATGATGATGTGTGTTGTTGACCTATTAAAAATGCTCTAAAAAGGGTCTTTTCTGAGAGGTGTGGAAAGTTATAAAAAAGTCATGAAGTAGGTGTTGAATGACTGTGTGCATGCTTGCGTATGTGTTGAAACTTCTCCCTGTACGCAGCACTGAAAAGAGCCGAGGCCTTTCCGACCACATCCTCTTTCACACATAGATTTGGGCTTTACATGGCACAAATATAAACACAGCTCGCGC
>NW_015512901.1:6959-7905 GCF_001515645.1 Sinocyclocheilus grahami | reverse complement strand
ACCTATTAAAAAGTTTCCATCTCAATAAAATGCAAGCACATACAGCATGCCGGCATTAAAACGCCATTACAAATCTTTGAGCAAATGTATCGCCCTCGCATTGGGAGTTCTGTGGAGAATCGGATATGTGTGTTTAGACGTAGGTCGGATGTCCAGATATCAGATGTGTATCCGATTAAAATCCACATTTGGAAGTGGCTCAGATCGGATACAAAAAAATCGGATCTCGTGCGGGTTTTTGTGTTTACACGTGTGCAACAAATTCCGATCTGTGTCAGATGTGAGCTAAAGATCAGATTTTTTGTGCCAGTGTAAACACAGCCTTAGTCCTTCTCCATCAGCTCTCCACAATATCAGCCCGTCCAAAAGCATGTCTTAATTTCTCCTCTAGTCATCACTCCCATCTCTACTATAAGCACTCTTGTCACTATCACTATATATATATATATGTATATATATATTCTTGCTCAAAATGGTTGACTTTTATCATTAGAAAATTATAATTGTTATTAACCATTAATTTGTCTTGCATTTAGTCACAATAGAAGCAAACAGTGATTACAGGAGATATATTTTTAAAGGTAATAATTGTAAAATATTGAAGCATTGCTCTTAATCATTTTTTTCATTTGTTTGTTAAAGGGAAGAAAATAATATATTTTCAACTGGAGCCTTGAATATTGTTTGGCATCTTTTGTCACGATTTCTGTAAACAAACTCTCTTTTTATTTTTGAATATTAGGCTATGTTTTTAAAGGGGTTTTCTGTTGCATTTTTCTTAGTTACCTCTATGCAAATAAATTTTTATAATCAACTGCTTTTTTGTTTTCATTCTTTTCATAGTGGCACAAACTGGAGGGAGACTGCTGTTCTGGGCACTATGTTTATCTGGGAAAAGTTGGACATATCAATAAACATTGGAAAATGACTACAAAATGTGTGATTC
>NW_015512901.1:1173-6949 GCF_001515645.1 Sinocyclocheilus grahami | reverse complement strand
GTCACAATAGAAGCAAACAGTGATTACAGGAGATATATTTTTAAAAGTAATAATTGTAAAATATTGAAGCATTGTTCTTAATAATTTTTTTCATTTGTTTGTTAAAGGGAAGAAAATAATATATTTTCAACTGGAGCCTTGAATATTGTTTGGCATCTTTTGTCATGATTTCTGTAAACAAATTCTCTTTTTATTTTTGAATATTAGACTATGTTTTTAAAGGGGTTTTCTGTTGCATTTTTCTTAGTTACCTCTGTGCAAATACATTTTTATAATCAACTGCGTTTTTTGTTTTCATTCTTTTCATAGTGGCACAAACTGGAGAGAGACTGCTGTTCTGGGCACTATGTTTATCTGGGAAAAGTTTGACATATCAGTATATTTATTTATATATAGTGGGGGGGGGGGGGGGGTGTAAGCAAACTAAACATTTTGACTTTTATTATTTATGTTTTACACAGTATATGCAAACTTTTGAGTTTAAATATTGTACATGAATTAATTATGCCCTTTTGCCCTTATGCCCTTTTTGAAAAAAAAAAATCATTGTAATCAGCAAATCTATTGCTTCATCAGGTTAACCCCACGATGCAATCTGTTGCAGTTTTATATTAACTGGGGACAAATAAATCTTTAACAGATTCTGTCCATTCACCACAAGAACCCGGAAGATCCTGTCATAAATGACCACATATGGACAAGTAAGTGTGACGCCTCTGCTCAACTGGGTTGCCACTGGCTTTGAAGTTCCCTTGGCACTCGCAGATCTCGCTGTGATTGGACTATCGTTTAACCCAAATTAAAAACCGCTTAATGTTGCAAAGTTCGTTTTGCTGTTATTATTACGTCAGTAATACCTTCAGTTAACAATGAAGTGTGGCTATGTCGTGAGAAATTACCTCTTTACCGAGATCGTAACCCTAACCCTCAGCATAACTTCATTAAACTACAAATACCAGCGCCACTTTTTTTCTGCGTTCTATCGATAGAATGACAGAGGCTTATGGGTAATGTAGTTTAAAATGTTTAATAATAAAATTAGGGAAAATACAATATTTTTTGAACAAAGGGTCATCTAAACATGTTAATTGTGCAAACATTTATGACATTTAAGAGGCAGGCTGAAATTTGGTATTTTACTAAGAGCACTTTTTTAAACACCTTTATGCCACTCTGTCCAACATTATTTAATTAACATAGCATAAGTTGTTGTCCCGCCAATTTTCTCTTTGACACTATAATCAGACTTTGATTTACAGTACATTTTTTTTTTGCTCTTCCAGGGGACTCTACTGGGCCCCTGGGGATGAAAGGGCAGTAAAACATACACAGATCTATTCTCATCATGGACAACAAACTGTGCCGAGTCACATTTTTAAGATTGTCTTTTCAACAACTTGCCAATATGTAAGTTGCAAGTCATGGTTATCTTAGAATAAGAATAGACCCACAAAAATATCTACATCAGTGCCCATTTGGAATGGGCACCATTTATTTAATTAGATCAGGAGCAAGAATACAGTGTTGACAGTAAACAAAGACACCAATTTAAACAACCAATACATATTGTGACACTTCATTGTACTATCACTCAAAGTCAATGTGTCATTCAGTAAGACAAGGTACAGACAGTGTGTGGTTTATGGTGCAAAAGCCACAATTCATGCAATGCAAATAATCATAATATAAAAGACCTAATTTGTGTCTCTGTGTCAAATATTCCTCATCTTTGTCCTCCTCGGGTGCTAAACATCAGTAATGTGCATGCTCATCTTGCTAATAGTACAGTACAGGATTCATGTTGATCTTTCCCTGGTGCATCACCCTCAGTTGTGCATGAAGTGCCTGCAGCAATATAGTCCATGCAGTCTCTTCTAATGCAGCTTTCAGCCTTCATGTAACTGAATGTCATTAATATGACTAAATGTTCATGTCTTAATTAAAACACTCATGGGAATTATGTGTATTGTTTACAAAATTAAATGGTGTATTTACCAAACACCATCCCTAATACAGAATATTCACCATACTTTATTATCCAACATCATGTGCAATACTTTACTTTAGCGGTCTTTATGCTGTATCCTCCAGTAGTGTATTAAGACAAATGATATTCAAGAGAAATAAAAATGGGTTATGTTAAAACCATGTTATTTTAAAGGCAGGGTAAGCGATTTCTGGTAGCCAATGTTGATATTTGAAATCACCAAAACAAACACGCCCCTACCCCAAAAGGGTCTTGCCCCTATTTTGATAGCTCCACCCCACATATACGTACGCAACCCAGGCAACGATTAGTTCTGTGAAACAAAGCTAAACCAATGTTACACAGTTTCTACGGAAGTGAGCGGCGCAACAAATCCCGACAGAAAACTGCTGCCGGGTTCTATTTACGACGTGCTGATGTGACACCCTGTATGTGTAGTCACAGGAATAATTTGTTTTTTCCCATGCATTTGATTGATGTATCCCAGTGTGTTTGCTGTTATTATGTTTAATGGTGATGCGTAGTAATCCCAGTGGACAGTAGGGGGAGACGCTGTGCTGATTAAGGACTGTGTGGTTAACGGTGAGTCGCGGAGAAGAGGCCATTACAAGAGCGACTCCATGACTGAAAGCAGCACAACTGTGTCTCTCTTTGTTTATTTAAACAGGTGGGTGAAATCGATCACCTAGGACATAAAACATAACAAAATATGTCGATTTCGTGTGTATGTTGTTTCAGGAGGGTAATATAAATTTCCTGAGTCGAGTTAAAATGTTTAAAAGGGACAGTGTTTGTGTTTATGAAAATGGTGTTTCATTCGCGAACATTCCGCGTCAGGCCTGGTATTAAAATAATACAATCCAAATGGTTAGAGGCTCCAACACACTGAATACCCAAAGTAATGTAATGTTTACTGTGTTTATAGCATTAAGAGTGATGTGTTGAGCAATCGCCATGCGTGTTAAGATCTCTATGTATGTGTATATATATATATATATATATATATATATATATATAGCTAGCCTATATAATTTTTGAATAGTATATACTGTTGATGTTTGGATATTATAATATGTTTTAATGATCTTTCTTCTGATTAAGTATATTCGCTGCTTATAGTAATTCAGTTTAAATGTTCATATTGTGTAACCAATGGTTCGTTCAACTATTCAGTTATACAAGTCAAGTCAAGTCACCTTTATTTATATAGCGCTTTTAACAATACAGATTGTGTCAAAGCAACTGAACAGCATTAAATAGGAATATAGTGTCAATAATGCATAATGACAATAGTAAACACAAATTTTTCAGTTAAATATAGTTCCTCATTGAATTCAGTGATGTCAACATCCAGCTCAGTTTAAATAATATCTTTGCAATCATGTCAACGATAACGCTGGAAATGAAGTGTCCCCAACTAAGCAAGCCAGAGGCGACAGCGGCAAGGAACCAAAACTCCATCGGTGACAGAATGGAGAAAAAACCTTGGGAGAAACCAGGCTCAGTCGGGGGGCCAGTTCTCCTCTGACCAGACGAACCAGCAGAACGGAAAAATCAATATAAGACGTAATAAAACAGACGATGAACAATATTAACAGCAATTATTATATGATGCAATCAAACTTATAGCAAAATGTGGTAGTTCTGGATGTTGTTTCAGGGTTGGCATCATCTGAGGTCCTCTGAGGAGTTGCATCATCTCTTCTCAGGTGTTCTGGATCCAGACTGAAGCTTGTGTAAATCCTAGTTACCACGGGATGTCAATCCCAGCAGAAACAGAGAAACAAATACAAACATAATTAGCGTAGCTCCTGTTCCAACCAAGCAAAAATGATTTGTTTAACCCAAACTAACGAATAATAATGTGCATTTGATTAGATATAACTGCAGTAAAAGATTATGACTGCAGTAAAAGATTATGAGATGCATAATTTGAATGCTTGGCCAAAGAGATGTGTCTTTAATCTAGATTTAAACAGAGAGCGTGTGTCTGAACCCCGAACGGTATCAGGAAGGCTATTCCAGAGTTTGGGAGCCAGATGCGTAAAAGCTCTACCTCCTTTAGTGGACTTTGCTAATATAAATTTAATTTTACAGTGGTTGATTATACAGTGGTACAGTGGTCATTTACACATATGAGAGAGACTGTAATATATTGTGATGTAAAGGAAGAAGGTATTGAGTTAGATGACAGAAATACAGATTGAGTGTAAGAAAAGTCTTACAAGAGTTATGCAACACATGTTTATTAGTGTTTGGTTTAAGTGAGTCACATGTAAGGTGACATAATACATTGTGATTTAATTATACAATCTTTGAATTATTGTAATAAAGCATTACAAGTGCGACTCCATGACTGAAAGCAGCACAACTGTTGTCTCTTTGTTTATTTAAACAGAAAACTTACTGCAGCACCACCAGTCGGATGGCGGGTGTGCTACACTGACACAAATTTCAAATGGTTTTCAACGGTCGTTTGATCGCGTCCAGTGTAGGCAGACTTTAGCTGTTGCAGACATGGTGTTACTCACCTATTGAGAAGAAACAAAGCAACCTCGTCATCCGATCGCAGGCCTCCGCTCCTTGAGTTCTCTCCAGCGCTGGAAAGCTGATCCGATATTTACACGGGTCCTACTTCTCTGCCATCTCTATCTTTCTGTCGCTCGGCTCGGCTAATGTCCGTCCCATGCACTGAAAGCTCTCTCCTCCACATCACGAGTAGACACGCCCCTTATTGCTCATTGGCTACAAGTTTGTTTTGCTATTCGGCCCGAATCAGTTTTCTAAAGTGTTTTTGAAAAATCACATACTCTGCCTTTAATCCAATGAAGCCACCCAAATGCACGCATGGTGAAATGTTTTGAGCACCAAAGAATCACATCCAGTTTCCTGCCAATCTTCAGAGCTCTCCTGGTTTTCTTCAAATCCATGTCCCTATCATAATCTTCTTCCATGTCATAAAAAATGAGCAGTTGTTATGCAGCACCCTACTGCACAACTGATGAACAAAAGACATGTAACCAATTCAAATCACTTTATTGTCACAATACCACGAACGAAAGTGTACAGGTGGTGAAAGTCTTGGGTGC
Organism: Sinocyclocheilus grahami; assembly: GCF_001515645.1. NCBI lineage: Eukaryota > Metazoa > Chordata > Actinopteri > Cypriniformes > Cyprinidae > Sinocyclocheilus > Sinocyclocheilus grahami. Next base: position 1,873 of record NW_015512901.1, on the reverse strand, counting down.
AAACTGCAGCATGACAGTATGGATGACAAATTAAAGAATGAATATATATGAAATACAAATACTGAATATATATGCATCACACATATATAAGGGACTCAATACAGGTAGAGAACAATGTATGGTAAATATTATGCTATACAGAGAGTGTGAAATGAAAACAATAATAAACACAATAATGACAGTACACATATACCTTTGCAGTGCAGCACGGTATGAATTAGTGCAAACAGAATGTCAGGGTGCAGAATAATAGTGAGTCAGAGTACAGTCAGTGTAACTGATAGAGTGCAGTGAATATGAGGCTGGTGGGGTGTGCTGTGTGGTGTTACTGGTACAAGTTCAGTTCAGTCTGATTGCCTGTGGAAAGAACTTGTCTCGCAGTCTGCTGGTGAAGGTTCTGTGATAAAATCTGCCTGATGGTAACGGTGAGAGCAATCCATGGCTCGGGTGGCTGGAGTCTCCGACGGTCCTCCTGACACACCACCTGGTGTAGATGTCCTGGAGGGACAAAACATGTATTTGGGGTGTGGTAAATCAATAAACAATATATAGTATTTTTATTTATAATTGTTGCACTGGACTTACCATTGATTCTTGTTGAAGGTTGTTGGAGGTATGGGCCAAAAGAATCCCTCCACAACTATCTTGCAGTTGTTCAGTTGTGAAATGTACTTTTATGGGCCGTAACATCTGCGCTGTC
>NW_015512901.1:0-1162 GCF_001515645.1 Sinocyclocheilus grahami | reverse complement strand
CGCAGTTGAGCAGTTTGTGAATGCAGTCTTCACAGCAGATAACTGATGGGTTCAGGCGGCAGTGCAGCACTTGGTGGCCATTGAATTGATTTCTTCATCAACTGGCTTCAACCTCCTTCAAACAAACAGACAAAACAATAAGTCAACATTAACTCCAGAGAAATGGTGTTGGTGAATACAGGTGCAGGTGTCAGTACTCACCATATTCAGTAATTTCCTTCCCAAATCCCAGAGATGATGGCACAGCTGATTTGCTCATTCTAGGTGCTATAAAAAGATGTATATGTGAAAAATGATAACTGCTGATAACTGATAATAAATTGGAAATACTCAACACACTTTCCCCTATGCAATTATACCTCCTTTGAATATCATGCAATTACTGTAACAGCTCCTATAAAATTCAAGGTTGTGGTAATCTACTGCCCTCCTGGCCAAATTCTAGCCACCTTCCTAGAGGAGCTGGATGGGCTGCCATCCTCATTCCCGGAGGATGGCAGTCCACTTTTATTCTTTGGCGACTTCAACATTCATCTGGACAAGCCTTATGCTACAGACTTCCATTCACTTCTTGCTTCATTTGATCTCAAACAACTTACCACTACAAGCACGCACAAATCAGGCAACCAACTTTACCTAATTTACACATGCAATTGTATTGCAGACAACATTTCGGTAAAACCCCTACACATCTCTGACCATTTTTTCATTACATTTCAACTACAGTTTGTTACCTGTGCACCACCAACCCCTATAACGCTTACTTTTAGACGAAACCTGCGCTCCCTTTCACCCTCCCATCTTTCCTCTGTAGTATCCTCCTCTCTTCCCTCACTTACTCATTTCTCATCGCTGGATGTGAATGCAGCAACTGACACTTTATGCTCTACTTTAACCTCTTGTCTTGACGATATTTGTCCTCTCTCCTCCAGGCCAGCACGGGCTGCCCCTTCTAACCCCTGGTTATGCAATGTTCTTCGTGAGCATCGAACCAAACTCAGGGCAGCAGAGAGAAAATGGCACAAATCAAAAGATCCGTCAGACCTGAGTATGTATCAGTCTTTGCTTTCATCTTTCTCTGCTGAAGTCTCTGCTAAGTCTACTGAAGTCTACTACTTTCATACTGCCAAATCTTCATACTTCCACAACAAGATCAACAGCG
>NW_015512900.1:4810-6571 GCF_001515645.1 Sinocyclocheilus grahami | reverse complement strand
GGAAAAACACACTATGCAAGTCAATAGGGACCAGCAACTGAAGGTGAACTATCCCTTTAAAAGATATGAATGGTTGATGTGTGAGAATCGCATCAAAATCAGAAATGGTAGTTGTGCACCTATAAAAGCTGTTTAAAGCAAATAGTTGTGTACCTTGATTACGATTGGCCGAGCTGCACTCTATTACATTCATTCCCAGTGGATGCAAAGCTATCATATCTTTGAATAATCCCGGGATAAGGGGTCTGTTTAGACACACCACAAAGAAACCCACAGTGGAGCCTGAGGAACAGTGCTAAATATACATATTCCACTGGGATGCAGTGTGTATTTTCCTCTGCTGAAGTGGGCAACCACACAAAACCTTCCTTTGAGATGAACATCACTGTAAGTAATGAGAATTTGCTCAACATGAAAGGGATTGTTCAGCCAGAGGTCATCATTACTCGCCCGCATGTCGTACTAAACCTGTGATAAACACACTTTGGAGATGACATTTCTGAAACTTGTATTTTTTTTGTCGATGAAGATTAAAGAAACATTGGCTTGTTTAAAGCTGCTGTGCAAAACTATTTTGTCATCATGCATTTGATAAATAAACATCTGCCTGGAAACTCGAGTAGTTTTTTTAATTTCAGTAAACAGCAACATTATACAGTTTACATAATTATTAACTTCATACAATAAGGTATGCATACAACTGTTTATAAAGCAAAAACCTAAAGGAAAAGCAAAAAAGTGAAAGTATTAAAATTATTCACATGCACAAGCACATCCATGACAGTGCACTGTGCTCAACTCTACTCCTCCACCTATGTTTGTGAGCTGACGGTGTTACTGTTTTCATTGCAAACCCTTGCGGAGATGGTTTATCTATTGCAGGACTGCTGAGAGTCTGTTCCTCCTCCACCACACGTCTCTCTGCATGTATACGAGACACCCAAAATATTTAATTCTGCAAAAAAAGTGAGCTCAACGTAGCTTGCTTTCATTGCAAACATTTATTACAATTTCTGACGGAAACAACTGTATCTGTCGTAGATGGAACAGCTCATGGAATGATGATGACACACGGAAGGACAGTACAGAAAATAAAATGCATTTATGTGCCATTCCACTGCGACTCCAAAGAAGACAGCGCCCTTGGCATCTCATCCCGTTCTAGATGTTTTTACACTATGTTATGTGTTTATTATAAAAAAAAACACTAATAAAAATCAATAATCATGGAAGAAGGCATGCATAATGTTTTTTTCATCTCAAATTAAGAGCTATTCAAGGACAGCTTAAAGAAAATCCATATAAATGACATTTTGTCCCCGTCATTGATTAACTGCTGTCGTGTCTGTCCAGCTACCCGACAGCTTTAAGCGGCACGCTCGTGTGTGTGCACTTTTCACCATCACGTTACTAGTCATTAGCAGTTAAATAGAATAATAATCTGTGTTTGTGTGCAAGGCATGCTTCTCTCTTGTAATGATCCTCGCCCATTACTCTGAGGTTTACAAATCATATTAAAAAAGAAAAACAACAATTGGTCTCGATCGGTTTACAGTAGCTTTGGGAATGAGTTTCTGAATGTGGCAGTACAATGGTTTTAATTTTTTGGGGACAACAGAAAACATATGCAATTGAACACGGCCACTTCAGCAGACGGTCACGACTTCGTGTTAAAGCCCGAGGACCGCGGCCTCATGACAGGAAATGAAACACTGGAGAGAAGTCAAAGCACTTCCTGTTTGAAGTATGTGACGTGAAGCG
>NW_015512900.1:3817-4619 GCF_001515645.1 Sinocyclocheilus grahami | reverse complement strand
GAGTCGTGTGTTTCTTCCTCTAATCGATGTACTGTGAGAGCCAGCGGAAGCCCTCGCCGTAGCCCTGTCTCTTCAGCACGCTGCACATGAACACCTCCAGGGGCCGCGTGTTCAGCTCTTTGAGAGGAATGTTGCCCTGAAGAGACGAAAAACAATTCGATTCGTGTTTCGTTTCTGCAGGACCGTGGCCTCCGTTCTCAAACAATCATGCTCTCATGAAGCGCTATAAGAGTGCCGAGCCTTACCTTTCCCGTCGTCTGACCGTACAGGCCAAAGATCTCACGCAGTTTCTCCTCACTAATGGCTTCAGGTTTGTCGATCTTGTTGCCGAGGATCAAGATGGGCACGTTTCCGATGGTTTCATCTGTCATTAATGCCTGTTATTTATATCCAGCACAACAAACACAGGTACAGTATGCATTAGACAGGAGATACATGACGAATCAAGACACTTCAAATGTTTGCGTATCGCAAAAAAAGGCTCATGAGTCACCGTTGAGCCCAAGTACGCTTCGGTCATCGCACACTGCTCGTGTGACGTAATGTTGGTCATGCGGAGTGTCCTCGCACACACTAGTGAACAGAAACAGTGCACTAGGTGGCCCTGCGCATGTGAAGCCAGACGGAGCAGAACGTGGAAATAGCAGTACACCCCGACTTTAAACTTCACAGACTTCAATGAACGAACATTGGCGTGGTTTAAATTTGCACCCCTTTATTTTACATTTTTCAGTTTAAATATTAACCTCTTGTTTTAAGTAAACAAATATTTCAGTTTATACCATTTTAACCCCTTATTTGA
>NW_015512900.1:3185-3807 GCF_001515645.1 Sinocyclocheilus grahami | reverse complement strand
GGTGCGTTTAAATTTGCATCCCCATTTAAATATCACTTTAAATGTTAACCCCTTGTTTTACATTTATCATTTTTACATAAAGAAAGAGGTCAACGTACACACATCCAAAAAAGCCTTGGCCAGGTGCAAGATCGAAAGGTACATCAAATAATAGAAAAAAGATCTGCATACTGTTATTCTCTCTTTATTCAAAAAAGTAAAAAATAGCAACATTTCGGTCAAAGACCTTCGTCAGGCAAACACGGTGCGAAACGTTGCTATTTTTTACTTTTTTGAATAAAGGGAGAATAAGTGTGCAGATCTTTTTTCTATCTTTAAAATTTTAACCATTATTTTTCATTTAGAAATGTTTTCCGTTTAAATTCCAATTCCTTTCTTTACATTTTAATATTTTGTTACATTTTAACCCCTTATTTTACATTTATATTTTTTCAGGTTGAATGTTAACCCCTTGTTTTCAGTCTAAAATTTTTACATATTATTTTACATTTTAAAACGGTTTCCGTTTAATTTTTAAACCTTTATTTCAACATTTTCAGGTCATATTTTAACCCCTTAATTCACATTTTTTAATTTTCCAGGTTAATCTTTAACCCCTTATTTTAAACTTTTTATTTTAAAT
>NW_015512900.1:0-1010 GCF_001515645.1 Sinocyclocheilus grahami | reverse complement strand
TATAGCCACACTGAAAGCAGCAACACAGATTACCTCAGAGCTTGAAAATAAAGTAAAGCACACAGATGGTATCAGTCACTCAGTACTTTTAATAAATGTTCAAAAGTTTAATATTAGATGATTAACTTGTCCATTTCGTCGGGAGTGCAGTGTGCTTCTGAATGCTTGTGATATTTGAGCGATTCTGTCGCGTTTTGGAAAACAAAACTTTTTTTTTTGCATTGCATGCAACATTTAATGCCATGAATTTACACATTTACGACTTTTTGCTTTAAGATCTTTTTAAAGCCTTAATTTGTGGATAGGAGAATTAAAACTTTTACGACCAATCTGATTTCAGGGTTTTGTTTATGAACATTGTGCAGTTCTTCAGTCGCAGGGTTGTATTTGTCTGGATGACACATTAATAAACAAAGCTGACCAATATTTCAGAACCGCTTTTTTTTTGTGCAAATACTACTGGCCAGCTCATAAAACAGAATTAAACACACGTGCGTGTTTGGAAGATGTGAAACATATGTAAACATCCTAATCGTGGCACTGCACATGTGCTTCATGTATTAATGAATCCGACTGAGAAGCAGTCATATTTCAGTCTACACTCTAATCAGATTTCACTCAGATCAAGCTCAATCAATCGATCTGATTAAGCCATCAAACGGATTACTAATGAATTATTTGGCCGTATGTAATGTTCTGTACATGAGCTATGATTTCAATGTAATTTTTTATTTTATTTACAGACCTACACCTGGTCATAACGAACATCCGTAACTTTTATCTTCCAACCTCTTTTGTAATGCAATACCATACAGCAACTCTGCGATAAAACCTTATCAGGATTGAAGCATTTGATACCAGAGCATGTAGAAAGTTCATTCAAAATAAGCTTTTTTTGAGGTAGATAATCAGCAGCAAACTAAGTCAAGCCACTGAAGAGTCAACATGCGGGTCTCAGGTGAGGCGTCCACACGAGTCAGTGTTCATATTCAGAGCGTTTCTGATCATCA
>NW_015512899.1:6784-7897 GCF_001515645.1 Sinocyclocheilus grahami | reverse complement strand
ACCACACATTCATTTGGTTGAGCATATAAACACCCCTCTATATCCTCATACAACTCTCCATCTGGAGAGAAATCAGATCAGACCCCAAATACAACTCGGGTCATGCCCTTTTCTTCAGGACTACAGTCTAAACTACATTAAGAACTTCATATAGAGGAGCTTTAATAAGCAGTCAAAGCTTTGGAATATATAGTGAAATCATTTCAATTAAATCAGTAAATATGCTATGAACAATTTCAGACCACTTTTTGACAGTGTCCTCTGTAGAGCTGTAAAATACAGGGTTATTATCTTTAGCTAAATCTAAACTTTTTGCTAATTGAAATAAATCCAATAAATATAGAAATATTGGATGAAAAACCTAAACGAAAAGAAAATAAGAAATGTCAGTTGAAGCATTAAATGAAAAAGTTAAAAAATTAAACTTATGTTGAATAAAAGTATGAATTAAACCTAAATAGCAATATTTAAAAATAATAATAAAAAATACTTACAAATCTAACTAAAATTCAACTAAGCTTTGCAGTGTACTGAATGTAATAGTTTATATATAAAAATGTATATAAAGTATTGTATTATCACTCACCCGTCTCTGTCAAATTGCTAGGCAGTTGTAGGGTGTTGTAATGTTCCTGTGGCTCTGCCACTTCCTCTTCCCCGATTGCATCTGGGTTAAGATAATCTAAAACCAACAACCATTTAATTGCACAGTAAAACCACTCACATAATTACTGTTGATCAGGATATACCTTCATCTGCAGAAACATAGTATGTGACTTTGTCTTGATTGCTGTAGATAGCTGCTTCTACATTCTGTCACATGACTGCGTCTCATCTGTCGAAACAAACAACAAAATAGTGACTGTGCTTTTTAGGGTTTATTTTTGTGGCACGTCAATCGTCTTTTTCATAGAGATATTATGTTGAAAACTATGATTTGAGATTTGAACACTCACTGTAGTATTTTACCCTTCTTGTTGTTTTCAGCACTCTCCATATACCTCTCTCAATGTACCTGTGACAACACACATATTCAAAAACATGAAATAACCATGTTCTTTAATTGTAAGCTTCCAGGACAAAAATGAAGGGCATGGCTTGATTTAATAGTAA
>NW_015512899.1:5230-5700 GCF_001515645.1 Sinocyclocheilus grahami | reverse complement strand
ATTATTGGAGTATATTTTACAAGAAAATACTATTTCAGTCTTTCTTCCTCAAAATGTCATGTTCAATCAAATCTTGTAATTTCTTTCTAACTAATTATGAAATTTACTAGCAATTTCTGAGTGAAAACGGTTTCAAAATAAAGCCATTTTTTCAGTATACTATCTGAATCAGTTAATTAACGTGTAATAGATTACACCAAGAAAAACAAGAAAATAATATTAGAAACAATTCTCAGAAACATCAGGTCACTATCACTATTAGGCCAAACTCTGTTTAACCCTCAAGCATCCTTCATATAGCAAAATTTTTTAAATAAAAATAAAAATCAGTTGCTGTTCAGATTGGCTTTTGGTTTTGAAGTCATTTCAACTTAAATTGCTTTTAAAAGATCGAGCCGAATCTTGTATAACTTAAAAAAGGAAAGTGAAATTGGTTAAATTATTTTGATTAACTTAAAGTAATAAAAAAA
>NW_015512899.1:0-3713 GCF_001515645.1 Sinocyclocheilus grahami | reverse complement strand
AACTACTGTGATAGATACCCATTTTTCTCTTTTCAAATATTATATGAACTGTTGTCCAGACAAATATCAGCACTAGATTAACTCCTCCTCTGTCTTTATCTTCAGTGATGGCCTTGCCTGTTGTGTTCATCCTGAAGCATCAGAAAGAAAACCGCGTGATGTACACGCAAAGATGGGCAAACAAGAACTGACAGTAAAAGAGAGGAGGAGAAGGACAGATGAGGCGAAAGAGACGAAAGGAAGGAGTAACAGAGAAAAACATAAAAAAAGTAAAAAAGGAGAAGTGAGAAAGTAAACACGTCGTAAACAATCCTCACATGTACATAACTGTTTTCACAAACATTCACATTACTCAGTGGTTCTCAATCATTTTATACCAAGTACCACCTCAGAAAATATTTGGCTCTCTAAGTACCACCATAAAAACCAGCATTAAAATACAGTAGCGTAGTAGTCCTAACTATTCAACTACAGCTCTGCACAGTTCAAAAACGTTTTATTCCTCATAAGAATATTTATTGTTGTCAGCCACTTTAACATTGTAAATACACCGTTTGAACATTAACACTGCACTGTGCTTACATACAGGTAAATGAAAAACTTAAATAATGATCAATTAAAATATGTTGTACCTAAAAGTTAAATAAAAATGTGCTTAAATGTAAAAAAAGAGAAAAACTTTACTCAAATAAAGATTAAAATAAAATGTAATGTGTTTTAACATTAATTTATATTTAATTTAGTGGTTCCTCTGCGTACCACTAGGGAGCCTGAGCACCGCACTTTGAGAACCACTGACATATCTTATATGCTTAGCATTTTAATGCAAATATAATAATTAAATTAAGTATCATATATATAGTGCTGTCAAATTAGTCACAATTAATCATATCCAAAATAAAAGTTTGTGTTTACATATATGTGTGTGTACTGTGTATATTTATAGATATAAATACACACACATACATGTATATATTTAAGAAATGTATGATATATATATATATATACAGTGGGGGAAAAAAGTATTTAGTCAGCCACCAATTGTGCAAGTTCTCCCACTTAAAAAGATGAGAGAGGCCTGTAATTTTCATCATAGGTATACCTCAACTATGAGAGACAAAATGAGAAAAAAAATCCAGAAAATCACATTGTAGGATTTTTAAATAATTTATTTGCAAATTATGGTGGAAAATAAGTATTTGGTCAATAACAAAATTTCATCTCAATACTTTGTTATATACCCTTTGTTGGCAATGACAGAGGTCAAATGTTTTCTGTAAGTCTTCACAAGGTTTTCACACACTGTTGCTGGTATTTTGGCCCATTCCTCCATGCAGATCTCCTCTAGAGCAGTAATGTTTTGGGGCTGTCGCTGGGCAACATGGATTTTCAACTCCCTCCAAAGATTTTCTATGGGGTTGAGATCTGGAGACTGGCTAGGCCACTCCAGGACCTTGAAATGCTTCTTATGAAGCCACTCCTTCGTTGCCCGGGCGGTGTGTTTGGGATCATTGTCATGCTGAAAGACCCAGCCATGTTTCATCTTCAATGCCCTTGCTGATGGAAGGAGGTTTTCACTCAAAATCTCATGATACATGGCCCCATTCATTCTTTCGTTTACACGGATCAGTCGTTCTGGTCCCTTTGCAGAAAAACAGCCCCAAAGCATGATGTTTCCACCCCCATGCTTCACAGTAGGTATGGTGTTCTTTGGATGCAACTCAGCATTCTTTCTCCTCCAAACACGACAAGTTGAGTTTTTACCAAATAGTTCTATTTTGGTTTCATCTGACCATATGACATTCTCCCAGTCCTCTTCTGGATCATCCAAATGCTCTCTAGCAAACTTCAGATGGGCCTGGACATGTACTGGCTTAAGCAGGGGGACACGTCTGGCACTGCAGGATTTGAGTCCCTGGCGGCGCAGTGTGTTACTGATGGTAGCCTTTGTTACTTTGGTCCCAGCTCTCTGCAGGTCATTCACTAGGTCCCCCCGTGTGGTTGTGGGATTTTTGCTCACAGTTCTTGTGATCATTTTGACCCCACGGGGTGAGATCTTGCGTGGAGCCCCATATCGAGGGAGATTATCAGTGGTCTTGTATGTCTTCCATTTTCTAATAATTGCTCCCACAGTTGATTTCTTCACACCAAGCTGCTTACCTATTGCAGATTCAGTCTTCCCAGCCTGGTGCGGGTCTACAATTTTGTTTCTGGTGTCCTTTGATAGCTCTTTGGTCTTGGCCATGGTGGGGTTTGGAGTGTGACTGTTTGAGGTTGTGGACAGGTGTCTTTTATACTGATAACGAGTTCAAACAGATGCCATTAATACAGGTCACGAGTGGAGGACAGAGGAGCCTCTTAAAGAAGAACTTACAGGTCTGTGAGAGCCAGAACTCTTGCTTGTTTGTAGGTGACCAAATACTTATTTTACCGAGGAATTTACCAATTAATTCTTTAAAAATCCTACAATGTGATTTTCTGGATTTTTTTTTCTCATTTTGTCTCTCATAGTTGAGGTATACCTATGATGAAAATTACAGGCCTCTCTCATCTTTTTAAGTGGGAGAACTTGCACAGTTGGTGGCTGACTAAATACTTTTTTGCCCCACTGTATATATATATATATATATATATATATGTGGCTCTTTGACCTGGTGCATGAAAGGAAGAGAGAAGGAGAGGAGAAGCGATGCCACTGGCTCACAGTTGGTGCAGGGCTAAGTACCTGTAAAGGTGGGCCAGTTGCGATGGCCTCATCGTATTTTGCATATCTTTTTCTGGTTGACCCAGTGACTACTTGGAAAGACAAGTTGGCGACCGAGGAAGAACGGTGACAGCTAGGAAAGACGGCTGACATTTGGGAAAGACCAAAGCTGGGGTGTGGAGGCTTGGCAGGCTGAAGCACAACCTCCGCGAGGAGGAACCCACTGCTAATTGCTATGGAAAGGTACATTACAAGATACCCCCAGGGTCGAGCGAGAGCGGGGGAGGATGATCGGCCTATAGGACAAACTATTGTTATGACCACTTGATGAACAATCGACTATGGAACAGCCAAGCGACTTATCTCGGGTCTGCAGATGTGGGAGGATATGTAAAAATGAGAGGGGTCTGAAGATACATCAGTCAAAGATGAAGTGCTTGCAACCTGAACATAATGTGCAACGCACAGGGAAACCTGGTGAGACGGAGGAGAGGCTGGGGCAGGAGACAAACCACAGCCCCCAGAATCTCCAGGCACATGATGAAGACGGGAGCAGGAATAGCATCATTGATGTGTCAGAGGACATGAGCTGAATGTCATCGCAGAGACAGGAAATGACGAATGAAGGAGCGGACATTTTTCACCAAGAATCCTTTCAAATATCTGTCGAAACTTTTTGGTGATGTAAGATCAGGGCAGCTGAAAGCAATGAAGGAAGAGGTGGAGGAGCATCTTCGGCAGGTCCATAGCGACCCTAGAATGGAGGACAGTCTGGAGGAGATGGAGAAACTCATAAGACCAACAAAACCAGCTATCCCCTTCAGAACAAAGGAACCGAGCTGGCAGGAGATGTACACTTTTCTCAGGAAGGCCAGAGCAAAATCAGCCCCAGGGCCGAATGGCATTCCGTACAAGGTATATTAATATTGCAAAAGGCTCAGGGGACGACTTTGGAGGCTACTGAGAGTGGCATGGAAGAAGGATTTCCTCGCTGACAGTTGGCTGGTCG
>NW_015512898.1:5424-7897 GCF_001515645.1 Sinocyclocheilus grahami | reverse complement strand
TTCTGATGGTTCAAACACCCGCAGAAAGCACAAATGTACCCCCCGGACCTCTGTGCGTCCCCCCAGTGGGGTCCAGCAAGCCACCAACTGGGGACACTCTCATCATACATATTTCTTTCTCTCTAATATTCTGGGACTGCTTGTGATCATTCTGTGCTGAAGTCTGATGCTGGAGCATCGTGGTATCACAGATACACCGCAGTCCCCAGATCAGCTCTAGCTCCAGCATTACCAGGCCTACTAATGTGTGTATGTTTGTGTGTGTATGTGTGAGTGATAATGTGTACTACATTGTATAAGGAACTTTGCCATTTAGACTGAAATAGATGAAAACTGAACAACGGATGTTATCAAATAAACTCAAAATTTGGGTTGGGGAACAAGAAGAATAGTGAAGCAAACTGAACATGCTTGCACTGCCACTGTTGTTGTTCTTTTTTTGTCCTTTATTGGTCTGATCTATCCCCCTCTAAATGGAAAACCATTTCAATGAAAGAAAGCACAGATAACCAAATAAATGTGTAGAAAGAATGCGTAATATGAGGCACAAGTTAAGGCACAACATAAATGGAGATTGTGTTTAGAAAGCATGTCCTACTGCTACATGTTTCTTCAACATATAGAAACAAACATATAGGAGACCATCAAATGCTCCTAATTGTATAAGTACATTGTCCTGTGTTAAATATATTACATTATTGCCAAATAGATGCACAAATATATCAGTGTAAGTTCTCCTATGTTCAGGAGTTTCAACCATTGGTAGGACTTGCTTTCTTCTCCGATGGAATATTATACACAGAATGATGTGAAACTAAAAGTGTTGTATGAAATGAAAAAGTGTTATAAGCAGTCCTCCTAAACTGAATAGCCAGTACATAAGCACATACATTCTCCTTACCTCAGAAAAGTTAAGGCCTAATAAAACATTATTTTCATTTTTTTGCCCTTTCAATAACTTCCTACATTTATTTTTTATATTTTCTTTTATTTTGCCCTAAAAAGTGACTTCAGGTGAATCATTCTTATTTTGGATTGTATTGTTATATAACAGCATATAAAAGCCAATGGTTATACTAGCTGCTATATTGTTTATAGAAGCAAATGAGACCCATTTTACCTCATCTGCTTCCAAAAAACCCAGTTTGTGTGTGTGCGTGTGTAAAAAATTAGAGTTGTGTTTGTTTCTTGTCCTCTGTGTTGTTAGTTTTGTTTGGCTGTGACTCAGAGGACTTAGAAATGGACTGCTGATGGGGGCGCCGACTCTGGAAGGGACACAGGTCTAATTGAAGTGAACTCTATTTTGAAAAGCGCCTTCAGCCTGAGCCCACCATTGAAAACATAGACACCTCTCTTTCTTAGAGCGATGTGAAATCAACTGTTTTAACAAGACAGACAAGAAGAAAAGAAAACAACATTTTAAAAAAACACAAAAACTAAATGTATCTTTAAGAGACTCGATGACAAAAAACACATTTCAAATTTAGCATGGCCAAAAAAAAAGACCTTTTGCAGCCATAGGCCTGCTTGATTGCCACTACAGTGTCTGCTGTGAATGCAAATAGGAGTCCAAGAGAGGGACAATCACGTGAACACTTGGGACACAACGGATAACAGACGGTCTACCATCACAGATGCTGTGCAGTACAGGAGAACTATGCCTCCTGTTCTAAGACACACTTTGTAAAAATAAGGAGAACTGTATCATCACAATCTGCAATGGAAATATTAATCAGTACTATGACACTGACATCATTAATGACATTTTTGATTACAACAGGGTTCCTGAATCTCTGAAGAACCTCTCTTCAGAACGCAATTATTATTTTTATTATTATTTTTATTATTACCCTTTGGTTGTTTTTTTGTTTTGTTTACACATTTATTTGGTATATCCGTAGGGCACCATTTTCTGACTAAACTGCACAATCCAGTCTCCTCTCATCCCTCCCTTTCTCTCTCTTCTGTGTCTCTCCATCCTAGTGATTTGATGGTTTAACGAGTCGTTCTAAAAAAACAAACAAGAAAAAACGTTTATAAAGATATTAAAATCTATATCTTCTTCTGTTAAATGTGTTTGTTTGCACTTACTTTGCTTATGTGTTTATAGATGCCAATGTGGCCTGACAGAAGATGCTTTTTTACATATTTCCACCTCTCCTTGACTTAAATATTCATTTAAAATTTGGATCTTTGATAAGAGAAAAATTAATATACTAAAATGTATTTGAAATACATTTATTTTAATACTAAGTATTCTACAAATACAATACAGTATACCAGTTTAGTATACCAAAAGTACAACTGCAGGGTACTTTTATTAAGTATTTTATTAAGTCTGCTAAATTGGAACAACTAATTTTGAACTTAATGCACTTTAATTGTGCAGAAGTAGGGCTGAAGTCCAACTAAAGATACACTGAAGTACATTTGATTGTGCTAAAGTGGAACTATTGCAAGTATACTTCAGGTA
>NW_015512898.1:4263-4658 GCF_001515645.1 Sinocyclocheilus grahami | reverse complement strand
ATTAAATAAATGTATTTTAAATATATTACTTTTTAATAGGGAAGTACTTGTTCTTTTTTAAATATCTAAAACATTCAATTACCCTAAAAGCTAGATTTAACTTAGGACAAGTTCATTTTTCTTAACTCTTAATTAACAACTACAGCTACTACAATACAATTCCAAAGTTGGTTTGAATTACATTTTAAATAAAAATTTGAATTCAGTTAAAATGATCTTGTTTTTAGGATGTTTTTACTGGAAAACAAGACAATAATACTGATTGTCCCACATGCTCTACTTTACAATCTGTCTCTCTGGATCCCACTCTGACTACACACCACAGCTCCCTGGATCTGAATTGAATTTACCTCTATATCCATGTGTGTATATCTGCAGACAAACACACACACACA
>NW_015512898.1:1907-3475 GCF_001515645.1 Sinocyclocheilus grahami | reverse complement strand
GGTGGGCAAAACAGCCATAGAAATGCAGAACAGTCTGGTCAATTTTTTGTCTTTTTAAGCCATAGATATTTAGATAACCTCTAAAAGAATAAAAACAAAAGGTATGTGAACAAACTGCAAGTTCTGGGCACTTGCAATCCATTTAAAGCACATGCTGCAAATGGCTTAATGCACTAAGACAGAGATATTGAAAAAAAAAACACATTTAGTTTACAAGTTATTAATGATGCATTCTATATGAAGGCAAGCAGATGAGCCCGTATGAACACAACCTGCTATTGCATGTTAAGCATTTTCTTTCTAATGGTAAAAATACTTAAGATACAATTCATAGCATCGTGTTCATATTCTGGGCGCAGCTGCATGCTTGCCTGTATATAATACGCATTATCAATAATTTCAATTATATGTGACATTTAATATCACAGTCTTAGTACATTACTTAGTGGGAAAACTGGAAAAATTACCAGCGGGCAGCAGAGGAAGCCTTGTTTTTCAATCCAAGTGTGTGTTCCTATAAGGAACTGACGTGTAAAAAATTGGGTGATCAGAAACCCTGGCTAGTTATAAAAGTTACTTAGATAATATTATTCCTAATACTAGAAGAAATGATGATATAAAAGTTAAATCAGGCAAAATCAAATGCTATTCTTAGGTGCATGCACATGGCACTTGCCTCTCTGCATTTCATATCTCAACATTAGCATTTAGCAACAAGCTGATGAAGTATATTTTTAATAAGACCCTGATAATTCCAGTTTGATCTAAACATTGCATTTGAGTGCAGATGTTTTATGATCACAGTAACTATGGTTACATGCACAGATTTCTCATCAGTCCAACTGCAGTGTTTGTACCCTAAAATGTGCAATCCGGTGAAAATATCCATTTGCATGTGTATCGCAAGACCTGTTTTTCACACCATCTGCAAAGTTTAGTGCTGTGACACAAATATGCGCATTAAAAATTATGCATATGTAAAATCTCATTTACATGCCAATTATTCTTCTGACAAATTAAGATCTGCACTACCACTTTCAGTCCAGATCAAGCTCAGTCTGATCATTTTTAATCCTACTGAGGTTTACACTGAGCTATATGTTGCAATCGAATTACTAATGGATTATTAGGATGCATGTAAACATAGCTACTGTAATGCGGGCTTTGCAACAAGGTTGTTATTGACAGATGGGAAAGACACAGCAAACCCACAATTTCACATGAGAAAAAGGTGCTTCTTAAAGGCACAGCAGCAAAAAAAAAAATGTATTATGAAAATGGTCATGTTTTGACACAAAATAATCATTAACATTAAAAGTAGTATTACCAATGTAAAAATGCGTGATGCAGATGTAATTTTGCCTAGATGGTAATCCCTGCTTGAATTCAAAACATTTAATATTTTAAGCACTCGCTAAAGGAATAAAAACTGCACATTAGCGATTCAGCTAAACCCTGCAAGCTAAAAACTGTGATTGTGCCACTGCAGTCGGGAAGGCCAGAGCCAGACACAAAAAAACCTGCGGTATTTCTATTCCCAGCTCTCTGTTTTACTGGCATTTATTTGC
>NW_015512898.1:0-397 GCF_001515645.1 Sinocyclocheilus grahami | reverse complement strand
CTTTAGAAAATTAAAAAGTAAAAGAGAAAAAGAGAGAGGAAGAGCGAGCGAGGAAGAGCAGCAGGAAACGCAGAGAGAGGGAGACATGATAATTAACAGAATAAACGAAATGACACAAACATCATAGCACCTGCCTCTCACCACCCCCCTTCCTCCCCATGCAAGTCCCTCTTTCCCCAATCAATCACAAACCTAATATCATCTTCCTCTATGTAAGCCCTTCCTCTCTCCACTCCACTGTTTATTTATTTAGCCTGAAAGTCCCATTAGGCCCTGCTGAACCTCACTCATCTCAGCTGCATATAAAACAGCAGGCGCTTTATAGCTAACACGATGCTACATGACTCTGAAAGTCAAACTTTACCTGCCGAAAGTGTAAGAATAAAATACAGCATGC
>NW_015512897.1:2638-3820 GCF_001515645.1 Sinocyclocheilus grahami | reverse complement strand
TAGTTTTATTGTTACATGAGAACAGTTTTTCTGCAGATAACGATGGCTCAGATTGCAGTGGGTCACAGTCAGGGTCACGGCACCAGCACCGATTGCTGCGACATGGTCTTACCTTATCAGAGACAGAAGCAAAAAGACAAAAGCAAGAGGTGAAGAAAAAGAGAGAAAGAGAAGTCCAAGAATCAGAATGTGTTATTGGTGAGTCAAAAGTCTTTGAAAACTCAAAAGTACATTAGTTATATGTATTTATGCAGTTTTTTACTCTTCAAATAATAGTACCTTAGTGATGATTCTTCAGTCAGATATGGTACTGTTTTGTTTTTATCGTAGTGAGTAGTGATGAAACAAGCGTATCGAGCGGCATGTATGATGAACTCAGCCATTCAGAGTGTGAGGAAATGGGGTAAAGCTCATATCATCACAGTTTATTCATCAACTGCAATCTGCTCTGGACATTAAACACTCACAAAACAACTCATTTTCAATTACTACCTACTAATAATAAGCCTAAATATGTGAAGGTTAATTTTTTTTAACTATTTATTTTGTAGGTCCCAGTCGCCCACTCATAATGAGGAGTTTCAGAGTCCATTGCGCACACCTGACAAGAGCACCACTGCTAATGTGTGTGTTTGTACATCCTTTTACTCCATAGATGCTGTGAATGTGGATTCGTCAATAATTTAAGCTTTTTTATTTTGGGGGGTATAATGTGCAGAATGATGTCTCTCCAACCACTGAGGAGCATTTGAGGGGCACCCCTCGGGGGCGGAGGCAGATCAGACGGCTTCTGGAGGTGGATCAGCTGGCCCAGGAGACACAGAGCGCTCTGAAAGAAGAGGAGGAGCGCAGGAGGAGATTAGCAGAGAGAGAAAATCTGAGATTGGAAATTGAGAGGAGAGAACGAGAAGATGCAGACCCAGAGGTGATGAACTTCATGGTGTCATATTCTGTTCTGATTTGTAAATATTAAAGAGAGAGTTTACTAAGAAATTAAAATTCTGTTATAATTTACTCTTCCTCATGTCATTCCAAACCTGTATGACTGACTTAGTGGAACACAAAATATGTTTTAGGGGATTTTTTTTGTCAATACAGTGAAAGTCAGTGGTCACCAAAATGGTTACCTGCATTTTTCAAAAATATCATCTTTTGTGTTCCACAGAAGAAGGAAGATTTTTT
>NW_015512897.1:0-1149 GCF_001515645.1 Sinocyclocheilus grahami | reverse complement strand
GTGCTCAAGAAACATTTTTATCACCACCAATGTTGAAAACCGTAGAGCTGCTTAATATTTTTGTGGAAACCATAATATAATAATATTTTTTTCAGGATTTTTGGATAGACAGGAAGCTTAATTATTAGAAATAGAAAACCTTAGTAACATTATAAATGTCTTTACTGTCACTTTTGAGTAACTTTTAAAGCTGATGATACATGGGGCAACTTTTTGAGCAATGCTGCTGGGCAACTTTGGGCAATGTTGCCGTCAACGGGCAACCAGTTGAGACACAGGGCCCACAACCAATCTAAAGTATCCAGATAGACATTTGTTATCAAAAAGTTGCCCAGTGTATCATGAGCTTAATGCATTCTTGCAGGACAAAGGTACTGACTTTTGAATGGTATTGTATTGTTCAAGGCTTGTCAGAGGGTATGCCTTATAATATTTCCCTAATGACTTAATCATGACATGGGAAATTAAGCCAGTATATATTCAGTCTAATAGTAGAACTCAATCAGTGCATGGGTGATTGCTTGTTTCTCATAGTTACATTCACAAACATTTATTAAGCAGTATTGCGAAATGCAAGTTAGTGATGTGACCCAGTGCCAGTGTGTGAAGATGGTTTGTGTAATGTGTATGTAAGTGTGTGTGTTAATTTGTTGTTAGGTGTGCGGTTCATGTGGGACTGCTGTTGTGAATCCATACAGAGTGTGAAGACGACTCCAGGTTCTGGCTGTATTCTGGCCCACTGCATGGGCCTGGGAAAGACCTTTCAGGTATGGGGCATATGAATATTCTCCTTTTCTTTGTAAAATCAGAAAGTGTGAGTTTCACAGAAAGCATAACTGTCTATGTGTTTGTTTCAGGTCATTGTGTTCCTTCACTCAGTGCTGCTGTGTAAAGTGCTGCCACTGAACAGAGCTCTGGTGGTTTGTCCTCTCAACACAGTGCTGAACTGGAAGAGCGAGTTTGACCAGTGGCAGAGGGGCTTAAGACCCAACATACTGAGGGTCAGTAGAATTCTCTCGCTTCCTCTTTCAGGTGACTTTAGTTTGTGTTTTTGATCTAGGTCATGTTTACAGTGGTGTGAAAAAGTGTTGCCTCCCTTCCTGATTTCACACTTTAATGTTTCAGATCATCAAACAAATTTAAATATTA
>NW_015512896.1:7354-7899 GCF_001515645.1 Sinocyclocheilus grahami | reverse complement strand
TGTTTGAACAAGTTGCAGGGGTGACCTCACGTCACAGGGTCTCTCATTGTCTCTCTGTAGCGTATGTGCCCAGATGCGTTCTCAGGAACCAAAATTTAGCACCGATTGATTTAACGTGAGTTCAGTACCCAACCCTAGTCACGGAGTCACACGGTTCAATTCCAGCGGCACAGCAGGCTTTGAAGATTGGTGCTTCTGTTGTCTCGTTTGAGGAATGAGGTGCCAGATTCCCTCGGGTCACACACATACACACAGCTGAACGTGACTTTTCACAGGCCGCCGTGACAGACTTATTAGTGCCATGGGCTTCAGGGACACACAGTGGCACACATGAATGGACAGAAGGAAAACTTCCTACACAAAGTCAAGGTGCGAATGCAGTCTCCATGTCAATCAACTTGACTGACAGCTCTCTTAAGGCTACTCAAAAAACTCAAGGTAAAACTCACCAGAGGGAAACATGCTCTCAAACATCTACACAAACAGAGCGAGTCCTCTGAGAAGGACGTGGTATTTATGAGAGCCAACGGTACATTCAAAGAGAC
>NW_015512896.1:0-6073 GCF_001515645.1 Sinocyclocheilus grahami | reverse complement strand
AAAACTGAGCAACAGCAAAGAGGAGCTCCAGAATTCCTTCCTCAATCTCACAGTCTCAACTTAGCCTCTGTGATCCTGAGACAAAAGCGCTAGCACTTATATCCCTCAGTGAAAAGACTGTCTTTTGGTAGAGAAATGGTGTTGTAACCCTGGTGTAATTTTACTGATTTCAGTAAGTGTACAATAATAAACCCCATTTCTAACAGTAGCACCACCAGGCTTGCAGAACTTACATAAACTCTTTCAAAAGTAAAAAAAAATAAAAATCAGCTTAGCTACCAAATAGAATTATTTTCGCTCACGCACACCAATTCGCTGCCCAAAATGATGGACAACTGTACTGTCCAATGAGGAGAGCAGTTTCTGACAGGAGCCTACACACTTCACTGGGTGCAAACCAAACCTTCAGGCCACTGTTTTTTTAGTTTATTTATGGCTTGATTTGCTTTAAACAAATATGCATTTGCATAGCAACAGAAACCTTTACTGTAAGTCAAACCCTTCCACAATCCTCCACCATTTGCTGACTGTAAAGGGAAGGGCAAACTGGAATGCAACAGAAGTTTAAAGCACTGGGTGGAGATCATATCCATCCAGACGACAGGATCTGATATTCACTTGAATCAGCCGTGGTATGCAATGAAAAGGCCTGATTGTCCGTTCTAATAATAGTAAGCTGTAAATAATAGTAAATATACTGATTTAAGCAGACTTCAATTCATCATCAGTGGTGCTACAACTAAAATTTTTAAGTTACAAAAGATTTCGATTTAAAAAATGCTGTTCTTGAACTATCTATTCATCAGAGAATCCTGAATATTTCTGAAGGATCATGTGACACTGGTTTTGAAAATTTACAATTTTGAAATTTTAGACTTTTGAAAATTTAGCATTGCCATAACAAGAATTACTTTATAAAATATATTAAAATAGAAAACAGTTATTTTAAACTATTAATATTTCACAAGATTACTGTTTTATACTGTATTTTTGATCAAACAAATGCCACCATGGTGAACATTAGAGATTTCATATTTTTTGAATAATCTTACTGACCTCAATATTTGGATTGTTGTGTATATACTTATTTTAGGAAAAATCAAAATATCAAAAAATTAAATATATATATATCATTTTTTGATCTCTCTCTCTCGCTCTCTCTCTCTCTATATATATACATAACCCTGTGCATGTTTGCCTGCAGTCGTCCATATCAAAGAGATCTGGATAATCTTAGACTTTGATGACAGACAAATGCACAGGCAGTAAACTAGAGACCCAGATGGTCTCAAGGCTCCCACTGACACAGAAGGACCCTGGCATCCCATGAGACACCCTTATTGGCAACATGATCAGAGATACCTGAAACATCTCACACTGAGATAACACACTGTGAAAGGGAATGAGACTGACAACAATAAAATGTCCTTACCTTGAGTTGAGATGCAGAGATGGTCAGCATGAGAAAGAAAAGAGAGAGAGAGAAGTTAGTCTTAAACAGGCAAGCATCACTTTCAATATTGCTCATACTTAAGATAAATGATCTGAATAAAACAGAATAGACCAGCATGTAAATGGAATAAAGATGATCTTTTCAACAGAGCTATAAAGAGGCAAATGTAGAGCAAGATCAGTACAGTATCTGATTTATGAAATTAGCTATTGTGTGCCTTTCACAAACAGACGTTGTGAAACAGTGACAGGTTCATTTTAAATCTTTTTTTCCGATCTGGGCGATACAAACAGTGAGATGCAGACAAAAAGAGAAAACATGATAGGGTAAACGCTCGCTGCAGAAAAATAATAACATCTGATGAGGTCAAATGAAATATTTTTTCCCTCGTCTCTATCGCAGCTGTGATCTCATGAGCAGGTGGCCGTGTGTGGATTTAAATATGCGATGTGCTGCATGTTTCTGGCTCAGATTAGCAGTGTGAACATCACACTAACAGGATCTACAGGGATAATCTGAGAATTGAGCGACATCAAACACACAGACCTATGAACTCCAGATTACCAGCAGTAGAGAGTTAACCGTCATCATCACCAGTTTATCAAAGTCCTGTTAGTCTCGCATCTGCAGACTTCACCTACCTGGTTCACACTGCAGGTTATTCTGTCCTAGAACCAACCATTTAGACAGGAAGACCTGATCAGAGGTTTACCTGCCCCTTTACTTCTCATAAAGTGACAATAATAATAATAATATTAATTATTATTACGAACACACAAAATGTTTTGCTAACAGTTAGGAAGGATGTTAAGTTGAGACTTGCATGCTATGTAATATATGTCAACTTAACATCTGCAGAGTTTTCGAGATGTATATAAACAGGGCTCACCGTTATTAGCAGGAAAGGTGACAGACACATTTTGGGGTTAGTCAAACACACCTAGAATTCCTCATGAACGGCATGACATTCAGTCAGACAGAGGAGGCATTCTCAGCATCTGTTGTTTTTCACAGGACTGTGTTTCGGCCCTTTTCCTCTCTGCCCACTTCGGTGCTCTCAACCACAGTAGTTTTTTTATTAAAAAAATGAAAAACAGGTGATGAACCAGTGGCTTTTGGGTAATTCAACCATATGGTGCCCCCAGCCACGATGAACCTCAGCCAGCCGCCAGGATGAAAAATGAACAGATGCGTGAACCTTTCTGCTAGATTAAAAACAGAGTTTATGAAAAGGGGCACCAACCCAACACTGCCATTTACCATAACACAGACACAATCAATCAACCTAATGGGCTTTAAATGGCAAAGCTCATCTCAGAAAAGCTGAATACAAACAGTGAGCGTCTCCACACAGAACTGCGGCAAACTAACTAAACATTTTTGCTTTGTAGAAACTAAAAGCTGTAATTCTGACAGTCACACATAAGGACATTCGGTAATAGATCTCAGCTTTAGGAATCAAGCTATTTTTGAACCCACCAGCGATTCACAAAAATCTCAAAAGCATTACAATTCTTTGTAAAGCAATTCTGGTTTGATCGAGAAATATTCATGATGAGAATTTAGAATAAATTTTTCATAATTCTGTTTATTGAAAAGTATGCCTTATCATTTTTATTTCTAAATAATCATTAATATATTTTTTTATTATTGTTATATATTATAATAAACAAAGTGTAGTTATATAAGAACAATATAAAACTATAATTTTGCTTTTATTATTTTATTTTTAAAACTTTTTTATTATTGTTATACATTATAGTTAAATGATAACAATATAATATTAGAAATGTGTTTGTATTAATTACATCTTATTTTTAAATTATTAATGCAATTTTTATCATTGTTATGTATTATAATACATAAATTATTCATACATAAACTGTTTTTACTACTAAATTACTAATATAATTTTTGTTATAGATATTATAATACATAAATTACAGTTATGTAATAATGAAATAAAATATAATAGTTTTTATTATATACTTATAATATATTTTATTATAAGTTGCTATAATAATTATGATTATATAGTAACAATAGAAAATATTATAAATGTTTATATGAATTATTTTTATTTTTTACATTTTATTTTTTATTGGAGAATCACTTTGAAATTGCATTATGACTCTCTGAACTGAAATCATGATACTTCTGCTTCATGTTCTTCTGGAAAAGCAATGGGATCATTCTGACAAGGAGGCGGCACGCCATAAAATAAGAATTTGCTTTTATCCCCCTACAGGGACTAACCCCATGTCTAACCTTTGACCTCTACACCTAATGTTATTAGTGGTGACCACTCCAGACCACTTGCAGGCTCATATTCCTGCTGACCACTGACCTTTAAACTGAAGAAAAGAGGTATAAGACAAGAGTGAGTGGCTCCAGATGGCTCTAAAACAACAGAGACAGTGGAATAATGTAATAATGGACAAAAAAGTCTCTCTGGGCCACGCTGCCACCTGCCACTGTCAGCTCCGACTGACATTAAAAAAAAAACACCATGTGTGTACATCATGTCATCATGGCCGCCGTTATCATAATGTTCAGCTACAGATCATGACACAGTGATTTGTTAATCCAGAGTCTCGGCTGTCATACTTCGTACCAAACCTACTCCACAGACCACAAACAGCTGCTCGCCGAAATGCTTTCTAGTTAATTACATCCTTACAGTTAGGGGCGTATGACGAGCATGTAATTAAGAGAAACCAAGAATAAGACACAGCTAAACCAAACCAAGCCCTGCTATAAAAACAAAGAGGAAACAGAAATGCTTTTCAGGACAACATTAAAAAACTAATTGACATTGACTTTTTAAGTAAAATGTTCCTGGTCTTTTTGTGCATGATTTATTCACATTATTCTAATAAACTAAAAGTTTGTCTTTATAATATTTCATCTAAATGTAATTTTTTCCACCAATAAAATTATGAATTCCTGTAACCAGCTGTATTCAAATATATTAGTTAATAAGCCAATCAAATCCTGATGGCCTGAAGTTCTGCCCTATAGTATTTCCTGCTGAAAACACTACAAAAATAGCTTTCTTCATCAGTAAGTCTTATTTTACAGTTATAAAAAATTTTTTTTATAATAATAATCTGAAATAAATGTATATTGCCTTAAGGGTATTTTGATATTTTTCCTGGAAAACAATAGTATAAGCCAAGATCATATACACCAAAAATGCATTATAAATTACTTTGGATGAAAAGATTCAGTCAAAACGTAAATGTTTCACTTAGAAAAGCCACAAGTTAAATGCATTGTGAACACCATTTCAAGCCTTTAAAGACAATTGTAAACAAAAGGTTTAAAAGTTATCAGCAATCATTGACCAATGGAAAAAAAATCACTCCGCATGTGTCTACTAATAGACCACATGATGGTAAAGTGATTTCCATTGACTTTCTGTCTTTGAGGCCCATTTCCAAACAGTGTTTGATTATTGACAGCTATGAGGGGAAGACCCTTCAGCCATCATTGAATTTTAACTGCGTTTAAAAAAAGAAGCCCGTCCCTTGACGTATCTTAACATGACAGCTATAATCGATACTCTATCTATCCATTAGTATGGCATACTGAATGAAAGTGAACAGCATTGTTAGCATGTGAATAGTGACATTGGATTGTCCTGACCTCTTCTCTCAAGGCCAAACGGTCTATTTGGAGTTCAGCTACAGGACAGAGAACAAGCAAATTTCATGCAACAACATTACTGCATTAACATTAAATGAATTCAATATTACGAGGAAAAAGAAAACAGGCAAACAGAAACGTGTTATGTTCTTAAAGGAAGCTTGAAGCAGGCCTGATATGGGGGTAAATATCCACCCTCTGTAAATTCTATTTGACCCAAATCCTTCAGGAAGAATCCCAGATGAGCCATTTCCCTCTCTCAATGCTTTGAAAGGCTACTGCTTCCCTGAAAAATGCTTAAATATGATCCTGTCTTTATTCAGTCCACCCTCAGCTGCTGTTTAAAAGCTCCGGTCTGAGGGTTAAATTAAACTGAAGGCGAAGGGAAGGAGGCTTTGGCTCATTCTTCCATTAAACACCTGCTAAAAGAGGCTAAAGCCATTATTCAAAGACTCACATGGTTTGCTGACCCTAGCAAATGATGACAGGATGCAGCTGCCAGCATTAGGATCAGCACAAACACACGTATGTGTGTGTACACACAAAACTCAACAAAAGGACTAATATAAGCACAATGCCCACAAAACGTCTCATAAGTACAGGTGAAGGCAAATAAAAGATTTGCAACCATCTCCAAATATTATTTGTCAGAATTTTTGACATTGGTAATGAGATTTACTTGTCAATTTCTTTCATGTGTGCAATAGAAAGATGAACATCTCATTTAAGAAGGCATGTATGCGCATACAGAGTTCTGGAATGACTCCATTTAAATGTGTAATTTACACCTCTTAACGACAAGACCATCTGGGCAACAGCTACTCGGGACACAGACGGTGATAACTGACACAATAAATCACAGATCACCTCGTGTTTCACTAGAACAGAGGGACCCAGACCACTCTCATCCTGTGCTCAACTCCATACACATGCAACTCAGACTGACACAAGTATACACACACACACACACAC
>NW_015512895.1:7199-7900 GCF_001515645.1 Sinocyclocheilus grahami | reverse complement strand
ACGCGCTAGGCTAGCGAAAGCGATGGATGGGTTTAATTGGCCACTTCAACTTCAACCCACACACGGCTCCAGATTTCCGATTAATCTTCAAATGGACTGTCCCAATTCCTCTCATTGATCCACCAATTAGATTCAGTAAGCGATCGCGGGAACCGCTGACAGGTAGGCGGATATCACCCCTAGGATAGCACTCCTGCCGATTTTTGCGATCGCATAGATGGAGTCACCGGAAATACTGTACGTACTTCCGGTAACATTTTCAAAATAAAAGCCACCGATTTGAGTCTCAAGAAATTCTTCTTCTTCTTCTTCTTCCGTTTTTTGGCGCGTTACATCCTGTGTGCATATCGCCACCTACTTTTGCTGTTATGCAGTCATGGTTTATTTATAATCAATTTCGTCCTTGTTTTTTGCTTTTCCTATTCTTACACGCATATATAGCTACACTAATATTCCAACTTAAATAATTATTCGACGCTCCATCCCATTCCTTCTCCCCAGGATCCACCCAGAGTCGCAAGAAATTGAACTGCAACTGAGGGTTTAAAGTGTGGAATCCCAAACAGCAGTTTTTCTGCTTTAACAATTATATTTTATATCTATAATTTATTTGTAGTGATTGTAAGATGTACATGTACATCACTTATACCATAAATGTGTACTGCATGCTGTATTATAGTCAGTCTGATACCTTTTACAAA
>NW_015512895.1:5552-6788 GCF_001515645.1 Sinocyclocheilus grahami | reverse complement strand
TAAACTCTGCAGGACACCGGCCCTCCAGAACCGAGTTTGGGCACCTCTGGTGTAACAATAACAGGTGTTAAAGTTTCAATTGTTTAAAAAACATAAATGTAGGATAGCTGTATTAATGTCCAAATTCTATTGTTCTCTTTAACAATATTTCACTACACTGAAGAGTCTACACTTTTACAGTCAAATCAGTCTGAAAGTTCTACATGGTCTATAGTCATTTTACCATTTGGTTCACAAATAATACAATGGTTAGCTACGTTTACAAACATTTAATTTGTAAATGCCTTGTAGTTATGACATGCCACACCTTTGTGATAATGGGAAAAAAACAACACATTATGGCATTTTTACAAATTTAGTCTCTTCACTGCCTTACCTAGAAACACAGACATTTAAAGGGATGGCTTGAGGGACATACAGGAGGAGGTGCTAGATGGTGGGATAACCTCCGTTTTTGCTAAAATACAAAAAAGAACCCGCTAACAGTCTCGACATCAAAAATATTGCTTCGCAAGCAATGACCCCATTCAGTCTCTGCATTTAATGCACATGAGAGTACACAAATCTGTAACAGAACAAATACTGACACATAAGCCATTAATGTTAATAAGGCCTTCAGAGGCATCGAAAGGGAAAAAGAAATGGTTGCAATGTTTACATTCAAGCTGTTAGGATAATACAATGTATCATTAATATGGATTCAATTAATATGCTTACACATTTAGACACTGCATTGTAAGAGGTTTTTAAAGGTTAAAAAACACTCTACTACTACTTAATACTGCGCTTTTAGATTCCTTTAAACATATTACATGTATTTTTACTCTTGAATTTGTTTAAAATTATTTCTTAATTTTTATCATTTCAAAAGCTGTGTCCAAATATATCTGTGGTTTAGTATTTTAACCCAAATCTAAGGTTCTACCGTCAACTGATCCAGTTTGGAAAGCACAAAATGAAATACAAAGCAAAGAAATAATTTGCGGCAGAGAAACTGAACAAGTTGTCTGTGGCAAAAGAATAATCCACCGAAACAGAACCAACATATCCTCACAAAAGGGAAACGGTCACATGCACAGTCTACAGTATGATGATACACAAACAGATACTAAATCCTAGCACTGTACTCATGTCAAAGCGATACAAAACATCCATGTACAGATAACTTTACAAATTCTACAGCATTGTTTAGCTAACGCAACGCCATCTGTTTGCAATCTGCAAACAAAAATACTT
>NW_015512895.1:2322-4610 GCF_001515645.1 Sinocyclocheilus grahami | reverse complement strand
TTGAAGGGCCCCAAGCTCTCCAAAACACTCTCCACACCAGACACACTTGAACTGGGCTTCACGGGAGTGGACAATGCCATGTTTGGCCAAGTGTTCACGCTGTTTGAATCCCTTGTCACAGGTGGGACACTTGAAGGGTTTCTCTCCTGTATGGACTCTTCGATGTCTCTGCAATTCGGATGAATATTTAAAGCGCCTCTCGCAGTCTGTACATTTCATCGGCTTCTCCCGAGCAGGGTCGCATCGGTGCTGCACAAAATCAGACGAGGACTGGAAGCGGCGGCCACAGAGCGAGCACTTCAGCGGCTTTTCGGTGCAATGGGAGTTCTGGTGCCTCTGTAACGTTGACGACTTTTTGTAGCCCTTCCCACACACGTCACACTTGTACGGCTTCTCCACAGCATTCGATCCAGAGTTTGATTCTGTACACTTGTGCCTTAGAAGCTCCCCAGATTGTCTGAAGCCCTTTTGGCAAGCGGCACATTTGAACAGACTCTCGATACCGTGGACATGCTGGTGGTACAGCAGGTGGGAAGGCTGCAGGAAACCTTTGTCACACTGATTGCACTTGAAAGGGCGATCTGCTGGGTTTTTGTGCGTACGGCGGTGGCGAACAAGCGCATACTGCTGCTTGAAGCTCATCTGACACTCCTCACACTGGAAAGGCCGCTCTTCGGAGTGGGTGCGCTCATGCTGCCTCAGGTCCGAGGGCCGTTTGAAGCTTTTCCCGCATGCTGCGCAGCGGAAGGGACGCTCTCCAGCTGGCTGGCACTGGTGGTGCAGCAGTTCGGAAGACTCCTTGAAATGAAGCTCGCACAGGTTGCACTTGAAAAGGTGCTCGCCAGAGTGAGCGTACATGTGCCGTACCAGGTGCTGCCTGTGCTTGAAGGTCTTCTCGCAAACGGCGCATTTATACGGGCGATCGGCACTGTGTGTGCGCTGGTGGTGCGCCAGATGAGAAGCTTGACTAAAAGTCTTCTCACAAGTGTCGCACTTGTAGGGTTTCTCGCCCGTGTGCACTCTTTCATGACGTGAGAGTTCAGAAAGGTGGCGAAATGCCTTATTGCACACCGAACACTTATATGGACGGTCGGATTCCTGGAAAGCTGTAGTGGAAGAGGAACCCATGGCTGCCCCATCACTGGATGTCTCAGCAGTAGAGGGTTGCTGAGGGTTAGAAGAGGAGTCTGGGCGGTAAGTTTTTTCACAAATAGAGCACTTCATTGGATTGTTTCCACTGGTGTGCTCATTATGATGTTGTGCCAAAGACGTGAGAAGGGAGAATCCCATTTTGCACACACCACACACAAACGGCTTCTGCTCAACCTGAACACACTGATGCTCTAGAAGATCCGTTGCTTGGCTGAAGATCTTCATGCACTGAGTGCACTGGAACGAACGGTCCTGGTTAACCATGCACTGGTGCTCATGGGGATTGGCCAAGTGTGAAATATCATGGCCACACGCACCACATTTGTGGCCACCTTCACTACCCACCTGCAGCTGAGGCTGCTGAGCTGGCAGCGGGTGCTGCTGTGCATGTTGGCCATGCTGAGACTGCTGTAAAGCAGGGTCTGCCTGTAGGACAATACCATATGCAGCACTGCCCAAAGCATTCTCGGCCCCTTGTAGAAGGGGGTGCCCAACGGGAGGAGGGGCCACTGCATGTTGCTGTTGCCATGCTTCTGTCATTCTTCCACTGTACATGTATGAATTCAGCTTTCAGGGATCAGCACTTTGGGACCTGATTGCACAAAAATGTTCCAACAAGTGATGGTGATAGTCAGTTCACAAAGGTAACAAAGGATACTAAAATAGTCTTGTGGAGAGGTTCAAGATTGTTGGGTAAGCTTGCTCATGGTATGAGTGTTCAACAAGGTGAAAATCTTATGTTAAATACCAATCCAGGGGGGGCATCTGAAATTTTCTCCAGTAAACTACAAAGAATTTACTCCAAATGCATACCTGCAATAAGAAAAACAGTGGGTTATTACACAAAGCAAATCATTTACGCAAGAATTACTCAGGGCTCCCACATCTTTTGGGGGGGAAAAAAGATGCATTTTTCCAATTACGGATTTTATAAATCATAATACAAGTACTATTACATTGCATTCTCAACCAGGGGGCCTCAGCTCAGCCTCAACTTCCAAGAGGGACACAGAATCAATTCTTTCACAAAAACAATAGTAAAATCTAATTTTAATTAATGCCACTGAAGACATACAAGTAAACCAACCTCATATTTATTTTGTTTCCCTCAACATTTATTTTTATTATTTTTTTTT
>NW_015512895.1:1142-1979 GCF_001515645.1 Sinocyclocheilus grahami | reverse complement strand
ATATATATATATATATATATATATATATGAAATACAATATTAATACAACACAAATAATCATGCCATGCAATGCACACACTAAGAATCTAAAGTTACAAAACGAATTGTAAAGCCGACTGACTGCTAGGGAGGGAGGGGAGAAATCTGGAATTCCCTTTGATAATCTTAATTCTTTGACTGGTGCAGAAAATAAGCCATGCTTCGTGTACTAGAAATCCATATACAAAGCCATAGCGTAAAGTGTAGCATAAACCGGTTTCATTGCTTTTATTCGCAGTTTGTGTGCAAGAAAACTTCAGCTAGCTTTTGACCGATGCACACTTGCAGTCAGAGCTAGCCAGCGATGCTAACGCTCTTCTCTAACGTTATATCAATCTGCCCGTCTGCAATCGCTACATTTTATATGACTCACAAAACACACATGCAATAAAAACGTTAACTGCAAATTGCATAACGCGTCTGCAGAACTGCGTGCAAATGATAGGCAAAGCCCCATGCAAGTGTGTTTACCAGTACGCTAAACTGTAACGTTAGCCATTGCGTTAAAAGCGGCAGCAGCCGCCGCCGCCACCTCACTGGCTTTAACCTACTTTGCGTCGCGTTTTTCTTTCGATACCTTGTTTCCCCGAAGATCCACGCTTGGAATAAATATATACAGGACGTTTTAAGGCAGGGAGAAAAAAATCGGGCGCTTCCCTGCCAGTGGGTGCAGAAGGCCCAAATAAACGTGACGCATCGGACCTCTACGACCAGCCCCTCGAACAAGGCGGACACCCCGATGATATGGGCGGAATCAAGGCGATGGAAAATCACTGATTTTCTTTTATATAAGCGAAT
>NW_015512895.1:0-655 GCF_001515645.1 Sinocyclocheilus grahami | reverse complement strand
TTGACTCCAGTAGCCTAATACATAGCTCATATTCTCTCTGTGCAAATCCTAAAGGAATTAGTGGATTCTTAGGAATTATTCAAAATAATGTAGAAAATCCATCATGTATGTATGTCATTTATTATTGTTAAAACCAACGTTTTATTCTTGGTATATTATTAGGACATTGATCAGTGAATCCCCTACAGTACAGTTTGTGCTGTTAGTGAAATACAAATCAGTCCATACAGTTTACAGAAAGACAACACAATCTAATATAATCAAGAATGTAACCAAATATTTAAGGTTTAGGGGTATTTAGAGGGATTTATTATATATATATATAAAAAAAGAAGAATATTAAAATGACTCATTATATTAAAGGTGGTTATGCCCCGAATATAATGAGTCCTTTTAAATTCACAAGTCAGTCCACTGCCCCTGGGATGCATACACAGCTACATCTACTTTAACGAAGAGAGCTTGAAATCTCCACAAGTTTTGGTCAAAATTATGTCAGAAATAAAAATCTGTCAACAGTGGTATCATAAATACCACATCAAAAAGTGGCAAAACTTTTTTTTTAAGGCCAGTTCTGCTAATGTGCACGCTAGAATAAACAAACAGGCTGGCCCTTTTTACTGTAAGGTGGGACGTTGAGTCCTAAAGCCACCAT
>NW_015512894.1:7518-7900 GCF_001515645.1 Sinocyclocheilus grahami | reverse complement strand
AGGGTGTTTCCTGAATTGAAACATCTTAAATTGCAGGAGACTTTGTTCTCAATTCAATCTCATAGCTGTGTAGGAGAAACAATTAAGGGAAAAAAGTAAAAAACTTTTTCTGTCTTATAGACCACTAAAATTAAATGAAATCTTGTAAGAAGATGCTTTCAATCTAAAGTTAAGAGTTTTACTAGACTAGAGATTCACAAGCAGATTACAGCATTGCTTGTCTGCCATTTACATCATTTACTGTAGGTCCACTATGCTCTGAAACTTCCATTTCTCACTGAAGGGCAAAAGGGATGCACTGGACACATTTGCAGGGGAGACACGTGTCTGTATTTTTTTCTTCTGGATGGGCCAGGTGTTGCATTCAGATTCCCCTTGAAAG
>NW_015512894.1:6485-6833 GCF_001515645.1 Sinocyclocheilus grahami | reverse complement strand
GCTAGACAGGAAAAGCACATTGTCAGATATGATCAGCTCTCTTGGGCCCGGGGCCAGAGACCTCCAGAAACTGCGTCAGAGATCTCAGAGCACAGACTCATCCTCATCACCCTTCCGATCACCTGAAAAAAACTCCAATTTATCTATGACTAAAATAACCTGTCAGTTTTGTTTGAGCCTTTCAGGTTTTGTCCGTGTGATGAATGGGAATTTATTTAGAGGGCTGCGGGATGTGGGATTGTTTGATGCCTGTCTGTTAGCCAGATGCGGTAGTTGCGCTAGTAAGCAAGCATCTATGAACTACAGACAGGTCTTCAGGAGGGAAAAGCCATATGTCTTCATTTCAAG
>NW_015512894.1:3867-4866 GCF_001515645.1 Sinocyclocheilus grahami | reverse complement strand
TCAAGGCTGTGGAGAATATAATACAATGATAATGACTCGCCACCTCATACTGCAGCAAAAGAATCACAAAGGAAGCGCCTGCCGCCTTTGTTAGTCATTTAGGTTGAACTCTGTCAGCCTGAAGGTTGAAGAGGTGGGAGTTGGTCACTTAGAGAGAGCCACATTGATCTGCTAATTTCTCAACTTGCATATGCATGACATCGATAAAGGCCTGAGGCGTGCTATTATATTTTGTAATGTTGTAAAGTCACCCAACGATGACTCACTGTATTCTTCCCTCTCAGAATTAACACATCCAATACATCTCGGTCAAGCACAATGCCACTCTGAGAACATCATCTTCTTTGCTCGGTTGATGTAGTCCCACTCACTGAGGATATCATTGTATTAGGTCACAGAGTGGCTTGTAGATGGAGTTTTTTCTCGTCTACTGACAAGATGTACAACATAAATGATCTTTTAATCTGCATTCGTATCTCAGATGCATAATTTGCCCTGAAATTAAGTCTAAAATATATTATATTCTAAATATAACTGAATTTTAATTAACTTTACCTCATTCAAAAATAAGCCCATTACCATTATATTCCTTCAAAAATGTAATTGGGCTTATTTAAACCTTATTTCATATTTAGAATATATACAGTACAATAAAATTTGCTTTAAATTCCCTCAAAATTCATACGTGATTACCTATGAGAGAGAGGGGGGGTCTCCTATAAAGTAAACGGATCCACATAACATTAAGTCAGCATGACTCATTCAAGACAGGATATTCCCAGTTTAAGACGTTTATTCAGAAATGTCTCAGTAATCTAAATTCTCTGGAGGATAAGTTCTATTATGTAATGTACCTCTGATTTGAAGACTTTCACACATATCGCAGTAATTTTAATAAATTTTTGCAGGTTGCTCAAATATAAGTCAGCAGTCTTTGAGTGTTTGAAGCTGAGCGATGGTTTAATTATAGCAAAGAGCAAGTTATTTACATCAGTGGAG
>NW_015512894.1:2232-3357 GCF_001515645.1 Sinocyclocheilus grahami | reverse complement strand
AACATTCATCGCAATGTTATTCTTTTTATTCAACACAATGGGAAGTGAGCCTACCAATAAAAAAATTACACTTGATGTTGAGAAATCCATTTAAACATATGTATTATCAAGAGTACTTTAATGAAAGCCTATACCACTGTGATTTTCTGTTCATAATAGTGAGTCACATTCATGAATCATATTACAGATTGGCAGCGCTGACAACAAACCCTGTTCTCTTCTGAACTCAAGAGAAAAAAAAGACTCCAGCAGAACCTGGCGATCAAACAACTCCTTAATAACGTCTTACTCTTGACTAACAACTCAGCATGTTGTTTGTTTTGGATGTGTTCTTGGCGTTCATATTGGAACTACACATCATGTTTGATTGCTCTGGTTGGGTGTTTCCAGGGGGGATTGTAGCAGGAGACAGAAGATCAGAGACATTGCCGCAGGTGACAGAGTCTCACATAAAAGCAGCATCTCTAGAGAGTGACAGGAAGGATGGGAATAGAATAAGAGAGGATTTTAACAGACCTCAGACTGTAAGACAGGAGCGTGTATGTGCTATAGTCACATACAGCTGAGCCAATCTGAGCTGCTGATGTGCTGCAGGTAATATTGAACAAAATTCCTATCATTCAGTCAACACTTTCAATCATCAGTACATCCTTGAGTTAACTAAGATGAACTGAAAATTTAAGTTTGATGGAATCTGAAAAAAATAAAAATAAATGTGTGGTGATGGAGATGTCAGTTTCAGTGCATTTCATCAAATGAAACTCCTCCAATGAGCATGAACATCACTAGAACTGTAATCTGTGGTCATTCTCAAGACATCTTGTTTCTTCTCCACAAGATGTTTTCTTTTTGTTCTCAAAGTGAAACCCAGTTTAAAGATATCACTTGTTCTGAAACCTGGAAAATTTGGGGTTAAAGGAATAGTTTACTCAAAAATGGCAATTCTGTCATCATTTTCCTGCCTTAACATCACTTCAAACCTATATTACTTACTTTATAAAAAATTTCACTCACTGTAAACTCACTCTTCCATATAAAATTGAATGGGGTCCAAAATGACAAAAAAATGTTATACTCCATAGAAGTGTAACGTTTATTATTATTTATTAGCTCTAAAAAGGGGAA
>NW_015512894.1:0-969 GCF_001515645.1 Sinocyclocheilus grahami | reverse complement strand
CGTCACTGACATCAAACCCGACATCTAATGGCATCATATTAGATTAAAAAAAAAGGATTTAATGTGATCATATTCACAAATTTACCCCCAGAATATTTTGCTGTATGGATATGTAAACAGTGAATTAATAAATAAATACATTAGTTTAATTTATTCTTTTTTTTCTTTCATTTGGGTAAGTCCCATACATTTTTTTTTTATATATTTTTAACTTCACACACACACGTGTGTGTGTGTGTGTGTGTGTGTGTGTGTGTGTGTGTGTGCGCGCGCGAAGTTTGAAATGTTCAGTGTTTTTTTCTTGGTAACATTAAGTTTTGATTTATATGCTGTTGAACGTTTGGCGATCATGTTAGCTTAACAAATGTGTAAACAACTTCAGTCCACTGGTATACAATGGTTTTCTGGTTACGCTGATCTTCTTTTTCGGTTGTTTTTGGATCTGAAGATGATGCATTTCAGAAGATCTGTAATAATGTGAAAACACAGGTTGCCGGAATAACTCAATGGCGGGGAAGCAATGTGTCATAAATTATGGAAAATCTTGTCAATGGTGGAGAAAGAGTTATGGTCAGGGTTAAGGTTAGGGTTAATTAATATAAACTTATATGCTTTTTTTATTTTATTTTATGGCTGAACATCCCGAATTTCCAATCACTTTCATGTATCTGATCTTGTGGATCTATATTCCTTCCAGCCCTGATCTTTGACCACCTTCTGACTGCCAGGGCTGCACATTCGGTACCACAAGCCTAGTGGTTCCAAACAAACTTCATAAGAGGACTGAGCTTTGTAAGTGTCATGAAGTTCTGACTGTCAATATCTGACCTGCTAGAAAATGAAGTGGTGAGAAAAGAGGGGCATCAAAGAGCTCCTCATCCACACGCAATCACACACACACAGTCACACTCTTTATCTTACTGTCACAGGGATGTCGAAGAGCTCATGAAAGAACAAAGAGGAAGAAGT
>NW_015512893.1:7500-7901 GCF_001515645.1 Sinocyclocheilus grahami | reverse complement strand
GCAGTTGCCCACAGTCCTTTACTACGCGTCCTAATGTCACCTAACTACACCAGTCGGGTTGCTATAGCTGCACTCGTTCACACCCTTACCTGTACTAAACCACCACAAGCTCTGTGTTCAGATAATGAATGGAGTCAGGAATGTGTCATGGATAAATGAGTATCATCTGGAAAATAGGCCGAGATGCGCTATATTATGCGAGTCTCGGTGTTAATTATGCAAATGTAGGTTAGTGGTGTGTAATAGGCTAGTATGTTTGAGGATTCATTATCCAGTTTCACATTTCTTAACATGGTGATTTAGTAAATAAGGATACCTGAAATGAACGAACGAAACGGAAAAAAATCTAATTTGACAGTCTTTTTTTTAGGCTAGGTAGCTACATGCTGGTTTCATGCAAA
>NW_015512893.1:6029-7439 GCF_001515645.1 Sinocyclocheilus grahami | reverse complement strand
CATGGTTTTCTTTTTAAAGTACAATATCGGTTTGAATCATAGCAGATGTGCTTATAGGCCTAGCCTATTCCATTTGATTTGAACAAAAAGGATGGTGTGAATCGGTAAGTTTTCCAAAAAGTTTTTTTTTTTCATAAACTACTTTAATATATTTTTATACAAGGATTTCAGTCTTTTGAGGCGTTTTCACTGTTCATCATATTTTTAACTTCAATGCGCGGAGGCTTGCGGTGTCATTTGTTTCCAGTTATTTTCCGCTGTCGGAAGTCTCGCCCATTCAAAGAAAATAGCTTAGGCTACTTCCACATTACCAAATAAAATAAGGTGGATAGTTCTGGTATCACCTAGATATTTTGTCATTAGACCACGCAGTTTTATCCAATTAGCAAATATTCACATGGACAAAACAGTGAGTAGTAGTAATACTACGGTTGACTATTTTGAAAGCCCATAAAGGTTTAAATGATATGCTTTATATTCTGGAGTGTCTCCTTGTTTCCAATGTAATAACGCTGTGGTGTTTGTCACGTAGAGCCGCTCCCTACAGCTGAACCGAATGAATGAGTACATGTCGCCCTCTTATGGTGGCTCAAAGAACAAGCCAATATAGGCGTCTTCGTTATCTTGCCAAATGGTTTATTTGGTTGAACACACCAAGCAATATTCAAAAGACAAAGTTAAAATCAAATAAGTTTATTTAGATTGTGCAAGTCAGTACAGTTGACAGTGTATTAGATTTCCTATGAAGCTAAGGCAAAATAATTTATACACTTCTAACAAGGTCTTAAATCTTACGCATCTCTTAACTTGGAAATGGCACACATCCAGAAACTATACTTAATGTATTACAATGCAAGTATGACGGTCTATAGGAGAGTATCATTTAAGCAAAAGCCTTCACGAAAACCCCACCTTCACTGACTTTACCTAAATATTTATAACCATATCATTGTCCTCCATGTTAGAATTTGGGAAACAATTATAACAATTACGCGAACAGCAAATGACACACTGTACTAGCACTTGGTCCTTAAGGGTTAGGCAGGAGGAACCCTAAAAGTCAACATTAGAAACTACATTATCAACTTTAAAATAAGCTTGTTTGACATTATTAAACAGAAAATTGTTAGCCTGACAAAATCAAGTGGCATTTGACCATCCACATGGAATAGTGCACTTAAATGTGCAGCGACGACATGAGTACTGCACATAAAAGTTGTTCATTTAAATTTCAATAATTAAAACTAGCATGTACAATAAAGCGGCTAAACATTAAGGCTTACAGAAAGGGAAACGACTGCTGTCATAAAAACTTGATTCAGCGAGCTATTTGTATACACTAAACATGGTTAAATTCTCATGCGGCTGAACGGTGATTCAATTACACTCGGTAGATGTTTCGGAAAGTTG
>NW_015512893.1:4487-4932 GCF_001515645.1 Sinocyclocheilus grahami | reverse complement strand
CTGTCTAGACTTCAACATGGCCTTGAAGTTCCTTTGAGAAAAAAAACTGCACAAATCACTTCTGCACTTCAACAATATCTCAGCACAAATAATACAAAACACTTACAGTGGTGCAGATCCTGAGTCATCATCTACAGGAACACATGAAAAGAAAAGAAAAAATAGTTAAACACTCATTTTGACAAATGTACAACACTACAGTCTATTTGAACTGTTACAGTAGCAGTCTAAAATCTAGTGTGACAGCCTCAAGACAGTGAGAACCGTAAGTTTAAAAGCAGAGCACCTAATGAGTAATGCGATTTGGTGACTGGAAAATCTTGATAATCTTAATTCAGTTATTTCTACTGCTAAATCTGTACACATCAACTAAACACCGCTATCAATGTTTTCACAGCACTACTAATAATGATTCATGCAGAACAATGCATTTACATCAACCATG
>NW_015512893.1:395-3383 GCF_001515645.1 Sinocyclocheilus grahami | reverse complement strand
ATTTATAATATATAAGCATTTTAAAGATTTATAATTGATCTATAAATGTTCATTAAATATATATTCATATTCAAAGTACATAAATAATTTTAGAAAATTACTGATTTTTAATCAAATGAAATTTTCCGGTTACTGGCAAGGTTGTGCTTCAGACAGACACAATCAGAAAGAAACTTTAAATAAAATGCGAGTTAACACCCAACTAGGGTTGCAAAAACTTGGAAAATCTCCATTAAATTTCAGAAACATTCCAGAACTTTTGGAAACTTCCCAGGATTTTGTGTAATCTTCCAGGGATTTTTGGAAATTTCCAGAAATTTTCCACCCCTTTGCAACCCTACACCCAACAAACATATACTTTAAAAAAACAAGAAGCTGAATCTGAGTTTGAAAGAGACTTTTGCTGAAGTTTTCATGCAGAGAGCATGTCCAAACACACTCAGAAAGATGAAAACTGTCTATGTAATAAAGTTGGGATTCTATATTTTGCCACCCTTTGTGCCATAAGGGTGCCGCCTCTCAGAGACGTATAATCTAGGGCTGAAGAACATCATGCAATGAGAAGATGCAGAGAGCATGCAAGAAAGTATAACATGATCCGTCTGAAATGTCATCTTAGTTATTATGCATAATACCTTGACATTTAAAACCCATTCTTAAGTGCAATATGTCAGACTCAGCTAAACGCTTTCACTGGCTACGGGAAAACCAATAAAGTTGCTTTTCTTGAACTTAAGTCTGACAAATCTGGTTCGTTTTATCTTCTTATATAAGACAAAACACCAGTGAAAGAGTTGTACTTCTCAGCCTATCAGGGAGAGCATTCAAACTCCCAAAACCACCCGTTTAAGCAAATCCACTTCAGTCTGACATGCAGTTTTGAGCACTTACCACAACGTAAAAGCAGCAGCGAACAGAGAAATAAACAACGTAAATAATAAAAATAGACTCCGCTAAGGAACAGCCACACACTTCAGCCAAATAAAATAAACATACAAAATCAAACTGAAATAGGATCTTGCACCATTACGAATTCATAAACAAAAAACGTAAAATTACATCCACTGATCATTCATTTGTACATTCACGAAAATGGAAATGAAACATCATTACGACGGAAACAACTAGCGTCACATACCATCATTGATCTCGTCAGGCTTTCTCCTCTTCTCGTAGATGAAGATGATGGTGATGA
Source organism: Sinocyclocheilus grahami (assembly GCF_001515645.1). Taxonomy (NCBI): domain Eukaryota; kingdom Metazoa; phylum Chordata; class Actinopteri; order Cypriniformes; family Cyprinidae; genus Sinocyclocheilus; species Sinocyclocheilus grahami. The sequence continues at coordinate 2,188 of NW_015512893.1, read as the reverse complement.
GAATAATGACCTCAGCGACAATGCCGAGGAATGGCCAAAGGGCGGCCAGTTGGCTACGCACACGCAGCTGAATCTTATCACTGGCTGATCCTATTTCATTGGTGCCCTGGCACTGGTACATGCCCATGTCTTTGCTGATGTCCAGATCTTTCACGTACAGCGTGGTCTTGTTGGGGGTGTTCTTGATCTCATACTTGTCAATACTGCCATTAACAGAGTGCGTCTGTGTTGACAATGCAAAATTGTTAGTAAGTTATTAAGGCTGATGATACGAAGGGCAACTTTGAGCAATGTTGCCGGGCAACTTCTGGTAATGGGCAACCAGGTGAGAGACAGGGCCCATTAACAATCTAAAGACAGAAATGTATTGCCCATTCTCAATGGGAAAGTGCTCAAGCAAAATTGGTCAAAAAGTTGCCCCGTGTATCATCCGCCTGATGCTATTTGTAATAACTACTAGCACACAACAACAGTTATTATTAACAACCATCCAAACATAATTATTAAATATAAAATTATTAGACAATAAATTAAATAATCATAAGAATGAATGCATTGTATACATAACAAAATACATTATATAATATAAAATACATGATATAATAACAATATCAGATATTTTATGTAATATAGTACTGGACAATAGGTTGAACAACAATAATTATATGTAATTACTACCATTGTAAGTTAAATTAATAATGATTATTTTATTAGTAGCAGGGCTCTGAACTGGTTCAAGGAACGAAAACGAAAGCTGGAAACAAACAAAATTGACAGGAACAGAACCAGAAACAATCAAATTTTATAGTTCCGAACAGAATTGAAAATTTGAAATGGCCATTAACCAGTTAATAACGTTATTTTTATCATTCCATTTAATATTTGAAATTTGCCGTCAACCAATCACGAATTCCAGTAGTACGGCCTATGCAAATGTGAGCTGACGCGTCCAACTAGTGAAAGGCCCATGCTCAGCTGTGAACTTATCACAGGGAAGACGCAATGGCAATGCAAAGGTGTTAAGAGTTTATCCGAGGATAGTGTAAGGAGGATTCAACAGATCAAACGCACCTGCAGCACTTCTGTGAACAGAGAAAACAGAACGAAACTATAGGCTTACATAAAAATAAATATAAAGGCATTATACACAAAATATATTTAACTTAAATCATTGACAGATTAACAAAACGAAAGAAAAAAAAAAGTGAGCTCACTGTGACATGTTCCAAAGTTCTCGGAAAGCAAAACGAGACAGCAGAAAGTAGTTTTCTTTTTTTTGCAAAAGCTTTACAGTTTTGAATGACCACCACCTCACTGTGCTGATATAGCCGATGTGAAGGATGATGTTTTACATTGATGAAAGTACAAAGCCTAGCCTATAATAAATAATATTTTATCTAGATACGTTGCAAATATGTAAACATTTGGATTTGTGACGAATAAGAGAGGTAGGCATCAGTTTCATCTTAAATTAATTTGTTTTTGGATTGACTTTTTTTATAGCCTAAGTGCATAGCCTTAACATTAGAGGATTTGTTGTGGAGAGAAACAGAAACAGTGTTTATAATCTTTGTAAACACTTTGCGTTAGCCTACCAGCATTTTAGCCTACATTATTTCTGAATGTAATGGGGCTAATAAAATGCAACGTGAGCCTATACGCGACTTTTTTTTCACTCTCAAAACGCAATCTTATACAAGTACTGTTTTTAACAATCCAGCAAACATTTTTAAATATCTTAAATACTTTAATGTCTTTAAAGTGTTAATAGATTTTATTTTGTTTAGTAGCAT
>NW_015512893.1:0-325 GCF_001515645.1 Sinocyclocheilus grahami | reverse complement strand
AAAACGCTGTACTTTATTACTGGCAAAGAATTATTATTTTTCTTTTTTAAATAACGTTATGAACCGTATTTCTTCTACTCAAACCGGTTTCGGAACGGTCATAATACAGAGGAACGCAGAAACAGAAACATTAAAATACTGATTCTTCTCGGAGTGAACCGATTGAAATTTTTTTCTTCATTTTCAAGCCCTGATTAGTAGTAGTAAACAAGTTGAATATATTGTAGCAATTCTAATAATACAACTATTAGTACTATAATTATAAATTATTAGAATATAAAAAATATAGTATTCGATATTTTATGTAATATAGTACTTGACAATA
>NW_015512892.1:20615-22258 GCF_001515645.1 Sinocyclocheilus grahami | reverse complement strand
ACTTTAGCTGGTCTGGCATATTTTCTTTTTGGTTTTTTAGGTGAGAGCCCGTCAGTTTCGACAGGTAATTGATCACATGGTAATAAGAGGTTTCTGTGCATAACTCTTGATCTCCCTTTTCCATGTTCAGGTCTCAGTTCATAGATAGGAACATCTTTACCCACTTGTTTGACAACAACATGAATTAAGTCCTCCCAGTAGTTTCTCAATTTTCCAGGTCCTCCTCGTGGAGTCAAATTCCGGACCAACACACGGTCGCCAGGACTCAGTACTGTGCTCCTTACTTTGCCATCATAGGTTCTCTTACTTCTCTGAGCGGCTTTGTGAGCATTTTCCCTTGCAATAGTGTATGCTTCTTGCATTCCACGTCTCCATTGTTCCACATAATTCTGGTGACTGCCTTCATCCGCCTCACCCAGAAGATTGAACAACATGTCGACAGGTAATCTCGGAGAGCGGCCATACAAGAGGTAGAATGGGGAAAACCCTGTCACTTCGGTGCGTGTACAGTTGTACGCAAATATAAGCTTGTTCAGAGAGTTCTTCCAATTGGTCTTATCTTTGTCAGTTAGGGTCTTAAGCATCTGTAGCAGGGTTCGATTAAAACGTTCTACCTGGCCGTTCCCCTGTGGGTGGTAAGGGGTTGTTCTTGAACCAGCCACACTGCAGTACTTGCTGAGTTGTGAAAAGAGTTGATTTTCGAACTCACCTCCTTGATCGTGGTGAATACGCATCGGAAAGCCGAACTTGAGAGCATAATCATTAAATATTTTGTCTGCTACCACTTTGCCTGACTTCGATGTGGTCGGGTACGCCTGCGCAAAGCGCGTAAAGTGATCCACAATCACTAAAATATATTCATAGCCACCTTTACATTTGTCAAGGTGGAGGAAGTCAACAGACACAAGTTCGAATGGGTGGGTTGAGGTGATGCTTACGAGAGGTGTTCTAGTTTCACGATTGGGTTTCTTTTGTTTTAAACACATACAACTCATCACATGCTGTTCCGTTTCACGCTGCATATATGGCCAAAAGAAGCGATCCCTAATCAAAGATATCGTCCTGTCTGTGCCCTGATGCCCCATTTGGTCATGCAGCTCTCTCAACACTGTGATTTTATGTTTGTCAGGTATTACCAGCTGTTTTCTGTATGCCGTTTTTCTCCATAGGACTCCATGTTCATCCACTTCCAGCTTGTTCAGTTCCCTGGCTAGACAACGACTCTGTGGACTGAAGTCCTTTAGCTTACAATGTGACAACTTTTCCCCCGACCACTTACACTGCAAAACAGGTCCAATGTGTGGGTCATCTTCCTGATCTTGTCGGATCTGTGATGGCGCTAGTGAGGCAACAACAGTACTCTGAGACTCAAATGAATCCTCAGCAGATATGGCCATTGACCATGCTGCAGTTATCTCTGACTGTAGTCCTACCGACTGCACAGCAGCTCCTACTGCATCATATGATATTTCCTCTGTGAAATCATCCAGCAGTGTCTCTGCATCTAATGGCATCCTGGATAAGAAATCAGCATCTGTGTTTTCCTTGCCTGGGCGGTACTTGATAGTAAAATTAAAGTCAGCTAATTCCGCAACCCATCTACTTCCTGTAGCATTTAACTTAGCGGTAGACAGGACATATGT
>NW_015512892.1:19053-20362 GCF_001515645.1 Sinocyclocheilus grahami | reverse complement strand
GTGTATGCGATGGCACTATGCTTACATTTCTCTTTCTATTGGATGTCCTCCCTTTTGAGTGCAGCTTTTGGGCACCTTTCTCCCCCGTTGCCATGGCAGGCCCTTTAGTTAAGTCATACAGCGGACCGGCAATGCGGGAAAAGTCTCTCACGTAGTGGCGATAATAACTTAATAACCCCATCACTTGTCTCAACTCACCAACTGTATTTGGTCTCTTCTCTTTCAGAACCCTGATGGCAGCGGTGTCGGCGGGGTCCATTTTGTTTCCTTCAGCAGACACTATCCTTCCAAGGTAACGAATCTCAGGTCTGAATAGCTCACATTTACTGGGTTTTAATTTGATTCCGTACTGCCTCAGTCTCTGTAGCACTTTTCTGACAGCTTCGACATGACTCTCAAACGTTTTACTAAATACAAGTGTGTCGTCTAGGTATGGAACACAGATCTTGTCACGGAGGCCCTCTAGGCACTCCTCCATACAGCGCTGAAAAGCGGCCGGCGCATTCATAAGCCCAAAGGGTATTCGAGCCCACTCATACAATCCCCAGGGGGTCACGAAGGCTGTCAAGTGCTTGCTGTCCTTTGCCATGAACCCCTGGTGATAGGCTTTTCCTTGGTCCAATAATGAGAACATAGTGTTACCTCCAAGGCCATCCATCACATCCTGGACTCTAGGGATTGGCTGCCTGTCAGGGTGTGTCTTGCGATTTAACTCCCTATAATCAATACATAAGCGGAGAGAACCGCATTTCTTTCTGACACACACTACTGGGGAAGCATATGCAGAATGGGATTTCTCTATCCACCCTTGTGCAATCAAATCAAGTAAGTAGTCTTTCATTTCCTCATATAGGGGCTTGGGGACTGACATGTAGGTGCGTGCTACTGGTTCTTGGTCCTTCAAGGAAATCTTGAGCTGTAACTTTTCAATACAGCCGATATCACTGTCACTTTGGGAAAAACATCCTGATTCTTCCCGCAGCATTTCACAAACTATCTGTCTCTTGTCGTCTTCTAGGTGGCTGAGATCGATCGGGGGGTCCCAGAGGTCTGTATCTGCTTCCTGGTCTTTAGCATGTTCAACCTCGATACTGCTTACTTGAACAGATGAAGGTGTGTTCGAGGGTGTACTAAGTGGACACACAGACGCAACTGGCTGCACAGTGCCAACAGCGATTTTACCTGTCAACATAATATCATGGGCAGTTGAATTTTGCACGATGAGGGTGATGTGTGGATGTGTTCCTTTTTTTATCTGAACTAAGGTATCACAAAACTCAAGCCCATCTGGCCACTGGCCATTGTCATC
>NW_015512892.1:16996-17281 GCF_001515645.1 Sinocyclocheilus grahami | reverse complement strand
ATTCACTGTCACCTCTGCTGTTCATTTCCCTTGTTATCAGTTTCCGCATTTCAGTTTCTTTCTGTTGGACTGCCAGTCTTAAACTCTCTAATTCTCTCATTAATTTGTCTTTGGCTTCGTCATCTACTTTAACCTCTTTCTCTTTGGTGTTTGCAAGAAATATAGGAAAGCCTTTGATAATGTCCAATAAGCTCAACAATTCCGCCATCCCCTCATCTTCGAGTTCAGTAATTTCGTCACGGTCGACATGCTGACTGATGTATGAAACAAGACAATTTTTGCTTT
>NW_015512892.1:16405-16870 GCF_001515645.1 Sinocyclocheilus grahami | reverse complement strand
GGTCGACATGCTGACTGATGTATGAAACAAGACAATTTTTGCTTTTATTGGCAATCTTTTCCCTGTCAACTCCTGATATTTTCAAAAAGTCACTTACTTGCATCAACTGTTCAATGGTAAGCTGAAATAACGATCCTTTAATCTCAAATTGCAAGTTTTCAATCTCTGACTCCATTTTGGCAGATGAGTCATGGGTTGGACTATTGGTTTGCGTTTTGTCTTGCCTCCCTAGTGTTGCCTCCCTAGTGAATGAAGCACCTCAGAATGCACCTTGGGCCGGACGGGACTCCCACCGCTTCCACAGCCAACACACTGCGCTGTCTACCACCTGGGTCAATTTTGTAGAATGGCTGAAGTGTGGTCACCTCCTCTGTTACAGGACACCAACCTCACTTCAACAATCCCAGCGGTGCCTCCAAATGTTGTCTCCCTGAAAAAGGGGCATATAGATATTTTCAACAGACA
>NW_015512892.1:1950-2460 GCF_001515645.1 Sinocyclocheilus grahami | reverse complement strand
CGTATCAAATGTTCATGTACTCGCACTAAATTTGTGTCCCTGAGGAAGAGTCCTGTAAAACTACTCAACTCAGTACAATTTCAAGTCCTGAAATGTAGTTCCTGTACTTGTGAAAACTCTCAGTTTTGTTTCAAGCCATTGAGGGTCTATTCAATTGTTAAAAGAATATGTGCATACAGGCTGATGATAAGGTTGTAATTGATATGTCCACGCTTGAGGCATGGTATGTAATGGTAGTGCAGTAAGGCTATAACAAGAGGGGGATCCAATTTTATCATACCTAAAGGTCTTTGGTGGTCTACGTTCCCTCTGTGGTCGCTTGGGTAAAGGCTCTGTTTCACTTCCATCACTGCTTCCAGAGAACTGCGGTACTTCCCCGACCATCTCAGTTTCAACTAAATCCTCCCCTATTCCAGGTGAGTAACTGGCTGGTGTATCCTGACTGAGCCAGTCATCCTTCCTTTCGGGCTCTGTTGTTTCTACTGCATGCGTTTCAAATTGAGGTGTATC
>NW_015512892.1:0-428 GCF_001515645.1 Sinocyclocheilus grahami | reverse complement strand
TCTACTTCCTGTAGCATTTAACTTAGCGGTAGACAGGACATATGTCAATGGATTATTGTCACTGTAGACTGTGAAGAAGGGTGCATAATAAAGATAGTCGCGGAACCTTTCAGTTATCGCCCATTTAAGAGCAAGAAATTCCAATTTACCTGAGTGGAGGTAATAGTTTTTCTCAGATTTTGACAACGCCCGTGATCCATATGCAATTACACGGAGCTTCTTGTCTTGTTGCTGATATAATACAGCTCCAAGTCCCTTGTTAGAAGCGTCTGTGTGTAACACAAATGGTTTAGAAAAGTCTGGGAATGCAAGAACTGGGGGTTGAACCAGGCAATCTACTAGTTTCTCAAGAATCTGTTGATGGGTGTCAGTCCATTCAATGTGTGTATGCGATGGCACTATGCTTACATTTCTCTTTCTATTGGATG
>NW_015512891.1:7598-7906 GCF_001515645.1 Sinocyclocheilus grahami | reverse complement strand
AAAGGAGAGATAATTTGACAATCTAGCCAAGTTGGTGCTTTTTTTCTTTTTGGCTGTATGCTCCAGTGATAAGTGTTGTTGATCATAATTGATTTGCATACTAACATGTAATGCCTTTCAAGCACTACAATAAATGTGTCGCATGTGAACTGATGTTTTATTTGAATCCTTTGAGCCTGTTTATATTTCAATCGCTACATTAAGTTTTGGTTAAAATCTAGGTTGTATTTTTATTTGTCTTATGAATATGGATTTTATTGGTATTTTTTTTCCTTTAGTTCAAATAGTAGAGCATGGCGCTGAATGCG
>NW_015512891.1:2913-3731 GCF_001515645.1 Sinocyclocheilus grahami | reverse complement strand
CATTTCTACAAGAATTCAACTATTTCTTCATTTCTTAGTTCTTGGTTTAGATTCCTCCCCAGTTACTAAATATCACAGAAATGTGATTCCAGAACAACAGTTTGCCCTCAGATATTGTATTGTAATGTCCTGGCGGCTAAATGAGGCGAATTAATTCATAGTCAAAGCAGGAAGAGTCTGGATCTCATTTTTCTGTTAATGTAGAAAGTGGCTAATTTATTTGCAGTCTGATGGTTTTCATTCCCTCCGAAGCTCAGCATCTCTTAAATATCAACTGATGGTATTACGGAGGACTGCCGCAACATCAATAAAATATCTTTCTTACACATTATGTTGGGTTTCTTTCTTTAAAATAGTAGAGGATTGCATCGAAACTGTATTCAATGCATTTCGAATATATCTGTACATATAAGTGCGTTCGTTGGACTTATTGAGCCAATGCAGTGTATCAGTCGGAGCGTGCAGGATTCATTTATAAATGAATTGTTATTGTTGACGTCTGTAATATATAGTGTCAGTTTGCGCTGGGTAAGTGTTACGTGTTACGTATAAGTTGTTTAGATGTGTGTGCCTACTGCAATATAATATTACGCAGGAAATATATCTCAGGGATTATTCGCAGAAACTGATTTGAATACATTATTCTATAAATATTACACGCCTCCATTATTGTATTGCACTAAATTGCATTAACATTCAAGGTGTTCTAAATAAGTTTATAAAACGGAGAGTTCCGGTCCTTGCTTCTGATTGGTTGAGCCAAGTTCAAAGCCGTTGTAAAATACTCTACAAACACACACCTTTGTTTACGTCTGTGT
>NW_015512891.1:0-1497 GCF_001515645.1 Sinocyclocheilus grahami | reverse complement strand
ATTGTGTCTCACCCAAATACTTTTCTCCAAAGTTGGTTTTACTTATCGCTTTCTTCTTTCTTTGGTTAGTCAAGGATGCAGAGCTGAATGCACCTAAAGGAGGGGACCCTGGCAAACGGAGCCCTATCTGTGGAGCTAGTGAGCAGACAGCTGCTGTGCCTCAGAAAGGGTCTGGGACAAGGACGCTAAGGATAAATGGTGAAAAGTCAACGGATAGGAAGTATGTCTACTTTTAAATGGCTAAGAAATTGTTGAACGTTTTAAGGGTTTATCATCTGATTAAGGGACATATTGTGGGTGTGTTTGCCGTTTTGGAATGAAAGAGAAGGTTTATGTGCATCCTTTTCACTGGTCTTAACTGTGTGTTTCTCATTTCAGATCGAAAGACAAACCGTCTGGACCCAATCGAAAGGTCACAGATTATTTTCCTGTTAGACGAAGTTGCAGGAAGAGCAAAGTTGAGTTGAAGGTTGGTAAACCCTTCCAGAATCTGATTTTTTTTTTTACTTTATGCATTTTGGCCGTTCATAAATCTCACGTTATTGGGGTCGCTTCAACCCGTGGAAACCGTGTTAAAGTAGCCCAGTTTGGCAACACTGGTGTAAAGGCGTGTAGTGTTTCTTTACAAAGAGACATCGCCATAATACAGCATTTTTAGTCGTTTTTGCAGAACTGGGATCATTTTGACAATGTTGTCATCTATATGCAAAACTATTCAAAAGCGCAAAGGAAATTATTCATTTTTTCTGTTTTTAGTACAATCGTTGTCGTGTAAACGAACCCTTAATGTGCATTAACTCCGCCCCTGCAAGCTTTGATGGCCACACCTACATTTCAAAAACCGATAATTGATGCGTTGAACCAAGTCCCACTCTACCCTTTTTTATTTTTACATTATACTCGTATCACAATACAGAAGAAGTGCGTGCTGCTATTTGAGTTTTGTTGTGATTTTAAGTTAAAATGGGGCATTTTTGGTTTTGGAACCCCTTTTCTGATACCAATTTACATTTGATGAATCAATTTGAACATGCATTTACTTTACCATTGTCAAACGTTTATTAAATCCCAAGCTAAATGTGGAAGTGTTGTGTTAAAACAGTGTGAAAAGCAGCGGCACATTGATGATCTCCTCAAAAACAATGTTGAAGAGGGGCTCAAGGTAAGCTTTTTAAGCAATCGCTCTACATTTGAACTTTTAACCGTTCATGCTTTGGTTGAAGCTTCTGCTATTCTCAAAATCAGGTGAAAAGTATTGAAGGAAAAGGAAGAGGTGTTTTTGCAGACCGGGCGTTTCAGAAAGACCAGTTTGTAGTGGAGTATCATGGGGATTTGTTAGAGATTGCAGATGCAAAGGCAAGAGAAACTCTATATGCTGAAGACCCAACCACTGGCTGCTACATGTACTATTTCCGCCACCACGACAAAACCTACTGGTGAGTATTTTGGTGTGTTTTATCTTTTATAAAACTAACCGTCTCCTGTTGTGAAGATCTC
>NW_015512890.1:7503-7908 GCF_001515645.1 Sinocyclocheilus grahami | reverse complement strand
CAGCATCATTACTCCAGTTTTCAGTGTCACATGATCCTTCAGGAACCATTCTAATACACTGATTTGCTGCTCATGAAACATTTCTTCTTATTATCAATGTTGAAAACAGCTGCACTGTTTAATATTTTTGTGTAAACTGTGATACATTTTTTTGATTATTTGATTAATAGAAAGTCAATTTATTCATCAATTAATTGATCAATTTCTTTATAATCAGTGTTTTTTTACTGTCAATTTTGATCAGGTTAATGTATCTTCACTGACTGTAGATGCATTAATTTTATTATTATTAGTAGTAGTAGTAGTATTTGTTTGTTTATTTGTTTATTTATTTATTCAATTGAACAATTTTATGATGTGATGTGGCAGCTGCCCTTATATAGCAACTTGTTAGCAATGAACACA
>NW_015512890.1:5216-6536 GCF_001515645.1 Sinocyclocheilus grahami | reverse complement strand
TTTTTACTTAACACAGTTAAATTTGAGTGATGGGGTGGAGACCAAGTTTATATCAGAGTTTATATCATATTTATATTTTTATATTTTATATATTTTTATATATTTTTAAATGTATATTTTATATTTATTACATATTTATGAACTATGCATATGCATGTCTGGATTAAAATTCAGTATCAGTTACATCTATATATATATTTTTTTTTTACGAAATAGTTTTTTTTTTGTTTTGATATATATTTGAAAGCCTTGGGATATATCTGAAAGCTTAATGAAGCCTCAAATTGGTGTAATTTTAAAGATTTCACTTGTTTGGCTCATTAATAATCTCCACAGGGTTCAATAGGCCCCTCTAGTGGCTGTAATCAAAAAATGCTATTTTATGTAATTTTCCCCCACCAGATGGCATCAGAGAGAGTGACCTAGGTTCTGATGGAGCATCATGTTTAAAGTATAAATATGCATAAATTGTCTTTTTGTTTTTTGGTGAAAAAATGTATAAAAATATGCTCAAAATATCCAGATTTTAATGTGAATAAAATAAAAATAACCCAAATATTATTTAAAAAAAAAAACCTACATAAAAAAGTATACAAAAATAATTATAAAAATGGACCAATATAAGCTTTCTAGACCAAAAATTAAATTAGTGTCATCTTTGGCCTTTGGGTCATTTTGACCCGCAAGGGACACTTTTGTTATAGGTTCAGGAGGGATGGATGATTCACATAAGCATTTCTGTAAAATTCTTGTTTTACACTGTTGGTGAAAACAGGTAATTTTGATGCACAAAAAACACAACTGTCGAATTAATTATGAGATTCTTCTCTTCAGACGTAGCAGCCTGAAGGGAAGATCTCTGTCAATAATGTGCCACTTGTAAGTGTCTTATCAAAGAATGTGAAAATCCCTCAGATCCACACTTTTGTCAATGGCACTTATTACTGAGGGTAAACAAATCTACTCCATAACACAGGCAGTGTACTGGTTGATGGGAAATCATGGCCTACTTCATAAGCAGAGGAATTAGAGAGAAGAGCAGACGAAGATTAAGATTGTAAATGTTCTGTGGAGAGTGAATAAAGGACGGCATAGTTGTGGATGGTGGGCGTTTGCAGTGCCTGTCTGCGTATCCTTTCTTGTTCCACTTCCTCTGGGAAAACGCGTTGCCAACACACTGCACAACTTTTTAAAATGAATTTAAAGTGCCCAGACAAAATCGATCCTAATAAGTGTCAAGTCATTTTTTTTTCTATATTATTTTTATATTGCTAAACTGAGACACCATGTATTCAAATTTAATTAATCTTTCATTTGACT
>NW_015512890.1:0-1111 GCF_001515645.1 Sinocyclocheilus grahami | reverse complement strand
AAGTGGTAAATATTGTCGCTTTTTCACTGTTAAATATTGCATGTTGACATACAGAAGTGTTATTTATACAATACAAGGCTGATACAAGTTTTAAATGTTGTTAAACTGTGTTGACTTTCTCATAATCTTGTAAAATTATGAGGGTAAAAATTAAAATTTTCCATTTACTATTAATGAAGCATAACAGTAGTGTTCCTAAAAATCACATTCATTCAAAATCCATAATGAACTGCAGTGGGGGTGAATTATTGATGGTAACCATCAAAACTTGACACCTCAGTTAGGTCAGTGGGTGTGTCCTGTTGGCAGTGAAAGAGTTAATCGGTCTGTAATTGGCCTGGACACACCCAGCCTTGTGCACTAATGACCCTGTTTTTGTAATTAGTGCTTCCAATTACTGGCAACTGCATCAGAATGTAAACAAAACTTTTAAAATGCCATTTGGGGGAAGTAGAGAATGGAACATAAAGGCTGGTGCATGGATTGAGTAGCTGGCATATGATCCGTGCTTGCACTTTATTCTTATTAAAGGAATAGTTTACTCAAAAATAAAAAAAATCCTGAAAATGTACTCACCCTCAGGCCTTCCAAGATGTTGATGACTTTGTTTCTTCATCGAAACATATATGGAGAAATGTAGTATTACATCACTTGCTCACGATTGCAGTGAATGGGTGCCGTCAGAATGAGTACAAACTGCTGATAAAAACATCACGATAATTCACAAGTAATCCATAAGGCTTCATTCCATCAATTAAGGTTTTGTGAAGTAAAAACATGCATGTTTGTAATAAACAAATCCATCATAAAGGTGTTTTAAATTTAAACTATCGCTTCTGGCCAAAATACTAGTCAGTAATCCATAATAATGCTGGTGTTATATCTTTCACTTGGAAAATAGAGCAGGAAAAAAATAAAAACTGTGCCCGTCTTCATTTCAGGCGGCAAAGCAACACAATGGGATTATTTTAAAGGAGGTGATTATTTTCTTTACCCACTGTACATCTTGGATGGCCTGAGTACATTTTCACCAGATTTTCATTTTTGGGTGAACAAATACTTTAAAGGGATTTTCTCAACCCATAATGTCATTCCAAACGTCTTTTTTTTT
>NW_015512889.1:7187-7908 GCF_001515645.1 Sinocyclocheilus grahami | reverse complement strand
GAACTGTTTTATATATAGATTTTATTTTAGGCAAGTCGTGATGATCAGTACACAGCCCAATATTTACCTGGAGAGCATGCATGACCACTGGAAGAAGGAAGGCAACTGTCTTTCCAGAGCCTGTATCTGCAGAGGCAATCACATCTCTGCCATTCAAACCAACAGGCAGCATCTGCATCTGGATGGGAGTGGGAGCCTCATACCCGGCTTTCTTCAGGTTGAGCCTGAGCGCTGTGGGAAAGTTACAGTGTTCAAACTCTATAATGGGTCTACAGACCTCAGTGCCAGCAGTCACTATCGCCAGCTCGGTTTTAACCCTCTCAACCTGCTCCTCAGTCAGTTCAGATATGAACACATCCTCCTTGTAAGAGTAACTGAGCTCCGTGTCTGCTGCACTAGAGCTCTCTGAACCCTCCTGCAGATCTATAGAAAACACCTTCTCTCCGAAATCCAAGCACATTTTAGCCAGATGACTGGCTTTACACTCCAGGCTGCAGACATCGTTGTCTGTTTTATCGCAGATGTATTCTCCATATCGACCGCACATGACACACACGGGCTCTCCTGGCTCTGGCCATCTCTGGTTCTTCTTGAAGGACTTCACCGGTTCCTCCTCTTCATCTGCTTCTTCAGTCTCTATCTGATGGGGTTCCTCCTCTTTTTCTGTATGTACAGTCTCATCTGGAGGACAGGTATCAGGTGGAGACGTAGAAACAGTGTC
>NW_015512889.1:4438-5467 GCF_001515645.1 Sinocyclocheilus grahami | reverse complement strand
TGTAGACGTTAATAAAACACAATCTAATAGGTAGAAAATTCAATTCATTGTTAGCTTCCGGTTTTCGCTGTATCCCTTCTAGCCACAACCCAATTTCTGCCAGTTTTGGGTTTGTTGGCGTGTTGGGCGGAGCGCGCATGCGCAGACAGCTCACTCTCACACACTCACTGCAGGAGCACGGAGACCTCAGGACACTGGATGAATAGAGGGAGAATAACCGTAAATGTCCAGATGGGAATATGTGGGTAGAGCATGGCGACGTCCTAAAGAAGACAAAGACTTTTTAGATAGCGACACCTCCACTGCCTCTTATAACGCGGGACGTAGAGGATCATTGAGGAGAAAACAGCCGAATTCATATAATAATAGTAATATGGGGTACCAGAATGGATGAAACTCTCTGGGCAGAACCCCACTTTTATTACCGGATCGGCCCGAAATAGATGTGAAAATAAGCCCAACCGAGTGTTTGAACAGCGACCTGACACATGTATGTTACAAAATCTGATCTGTGTGTGACAGAAAAAAGCAAAAGTCCGATTTGATGCGTTGAATTCCTTCGGAGAGATGTCATCGTTGTAAGTGCTGGATGTGAATATGGGAGATCTGACCGACTCCAGAGATCCGAAAAAGACTTTCATTGTTCCTGCCATCAAGTCTTATGATCATTATGATTTTAATAGAGCTAAAATCAGAGCCAGCCTCAAATGGCTGGTGGCCAAAGCCTTTGGTACAGGTAGGTGGCGTGTTTCTCTTTCTGCACCATCATCTTTGTCTCTTGATTTGATTTCCGATGTGTGGCATTGAATGCGTTTGATATCAAACATATGTAAATGTACAAATATAGATTTAAATACGAATGCATTTTATAATGTAAAATTTAGTGTGTTAATAAATGCACTTTGCTCATGCAGACCCCTAAAATGAGGATTTTGTATTATATTATGTTACATAATGTTAATATTCAACGATTGCAACATGTCACTTTATAAACAATCTCATGTTAAGTAAGTGCTGTTTATTAATTGT
>NW_015512889.1:2361-2956 GCF_001515645.1 Sinocyclocheilus grahami | reverse complement strand
TTTTTTTTTTTTTTTTTTTATATATACTTTGAAGATTTGAATTACACAACATGTGCTTGTTCAGTACAATTAGGTACACTTCTTTTTCACAAATGGATTGATTAGCAGTGCAACTTGACATAAGAATTTCAGGCAGAATATCAATTAGCAAGAAAGAACCAAAGTGTGATATATGAGTCCCAGAGTTCAAAAGTGTTAATTGACACTTTGGTGAACAACAATGTGACAAAAGGAATCATCTCCTAATTTCATCTTCACAGCTCACTTTGTATCCTGAATCTAACCTTATGGTGCTCATTAATGTAGTCTCGTATTCATATTTATCATATTGGTTTTAGCTTGACATCTAGATTGACACTGACATCCGGATTTATTCGATAGCTAGTCATTGAGCGGTATGTTTATTTTGACAGCACAAACCCATTGTGATCGGTTAACTGATGACCACCGGCCATCTGGTCTCCTTTAGGCCCTCTCGTCTCATTAAAATGCGCAGTCAGGTCATCAGGCCAATGCGCAACACAAATGACAACTCCTGCTGTCAGAGCGGTTATTGTTTAGCATCTTTGATTTAAAGTGACCTTAAACGCGATTA
>NW_015512889.1:0-1357 GCF_001515645.1 Sinocyclocheilus grahami | reverse complement strand
TATGATGGCAGAAAACTAGTTAAAATGAAATACAAGCGGTTGTTTGAATGAAAAGAGAGTGGTCAGCTTATAGTCCATTAAAGCTTTTTCATTTATCCATTTTGGTCAGTTGGGAAAGATAGAGATAGTTAATTGGTCATTTAATGGCATGCACTCTATTTTCAGTTCATCTCTTCAATGCATTCTTGCTTGATAGCAGTAGCACATTGCTTTTTGAAAACTGACCGAGCATTTATTACGAAAATGAATTCGTGAAATAAACTTCAAAGTGAGGAAAAGATGAACTGCCAGCTCTCATTCAAATAAATAGCGAGAGCTGAAACGTCACCAAACACACTATATAAAAGGCACAAATAAATGTCACATTTATAATAATAGGTTTATGTGAATAATGTGAATTCAAAGTTAATTTAAGTTAAAAAGTTAAAAATAAAAATAAATAATATGGATAAAGCTGTATATAAAAAACTAAATTTGATAATTAGCTATTTAGGCCTGGCTTTTATTTGTATTGTAATGGCTATTATTATTATTATTATTATTATTATCCCCAGAAAAAAACATGTAATTAGTTGAGGCATCAGTATTGGTATTGGTGATACTGGCCTTCATTCATAGTACTTAGTAAAAATATAATTAAATATTTAAATATGTAAAATATTGTCTTTATGTTATCTCCATATTCATTTAGAGATTCTATGCGAAAATATTTAGAAATCTGTTGGATTATTTAGTTTTTTATCATAAACATATCATATATATTTAGCAATTAATTTTTTGGAAGGCAAATTTCATATGCAAAACATTCCAATGTAATTTCAAAAATGGATTTTATGAAATTGGCAAGACTTTTGATAATATATGTGAACTTGCTGATTTTTGTACTTAAAAATAAAAAATAAAACAGTTTGCATATAATATTTTTTAAAATTACATTTTGTAATTAAATGCACCAAAAATACATTTTAAAAACAGTGTTTTTCTACGCATATTCAAAAATGCCACGCACAAACTTCTGTGAATTTTGAAGACGCAAATGAATCGCTTAATCTCATTCACTTTTGAACCACTTCACAGATGAAATCAACTGAAATGTGCATTTTCAACTGATTTGCAGAAATTAATTACAGAGTGTATTAAAAACATTGGAATTACGTCAGTTTATATCGGCGGCAAAATCATAGTGAATCATCATCATGATATTCGACATATTGTCAGGCTCTAGAAGCACAAAATCTAAACACCTGTGTAGTTCCTGTCTCTCCATCTGTCTTTGATGCGGCTCGTGAGGAGCTCCTGGATACATGCGTACGGCAGGGGAATCGATCAGCCTCCCTATTGTTGCCATGGCAACCGC
>NW_015512888.1:7222-7908 GCF_001515645.1 Sinocyclocheilus grahami | reverse complement strand
AAAATAAAATAAATCAAATTAAAATAATTTGATCACGTAAAATAACTAAATTATTTTATTAATTACAATATAAATTAAAATAATTATTATTTAACTACGGCAATAAAATAAAATAAAATTAATAGTCCTAACATAATCTACATAATGGCAATAATTAATCAGATGGATGTTAATAATTATTTTAAATATTAATATATTTTTTAAATTAACATCTATTTTTTCTGAACATTTAAAAGAAAAGAAAATATAAAAGAAAATAAATCGTACTAACATAAACTTGCAAAATAAACTAAAATAAATTAAATGTAACAATCTACTTCCAATATCAGAACAATGCTAATAGTTACACATTATTTAAAATATTTTTAAAAAGCTAAAATAGGCTAATATTGGAAAAGAAAAGAAAAGGAGTCCTAACATCCTGCTGCCAAAATCGGGCTAAGGCCAAGAAAATAAACAGGGAATTGCCAGGTAAATGTACTGAAATTGTGAACAGGCTCTCGGCAAAAACCCCACAGGAACTGGACATGCCGAGGCAAAATGGCTTAGAGGTCAGAGATGCTAGTGTGTTTACCCATGTGACGGAAAGATAAAGACGGAGAGAGACAGGCGTGGGAGGAGCCGCTGTGTTACTTGAATAGGAGGGAGGGCGGCCCGGTGCCAAGAAACCAAGAGCAGGGATCTCC
>NW_015512888.1:1790-3194 GCF_001515645.1 Sinocyclocheilus grahami | reverse complement strand
GAGCATCAAATCAGCATATTAGAAAGATTTCTGAAGGATCATGTGGCACTGAAGACTGGAGTGATGGCTGCTCAAAATTAAACTTTGCCATCACAAGAATATATTACATTTGAAAATAAATCAAAATGGAAAACTGTTATCTAAAATGTTAATAATATTTCACAATATTACTGATTTTTTGATCAAATAAGGGCAGCCTTGGTGAGCATAAGAGACTTCTTTCAAAGGTTTTTAAAAATCTTAAAGGCCCCAAAGCTTTGAACACTAATTTACATTTTTAACAACAATAACGTAAAGTTATTACATTAGCAAAATCTATCAGTAACGATAATAATAAATATAATGTGAATTTATATTTTATTTGCCGAGAGTAAATGCATACTTGTCCTGCTGTTAGCAGTTCATGACTAAGCCACGGACCTGTAATCGATATCCTTAAGTGTTTTTGTCAGGCTGCCCGACGTGGAGAACAGATCTTGCCAGCTGGTTGGCCCTGACATCAGAGCGAGTCTCACAGTGTAGGCTGATCTCTCCGCTCCTGGCACTCGGAGCCGCTGGCAGCGTGTACGGGACCGCGCTCTCACGCAGCAGGTAAGTGACCTGAAGAAAGCAGGTGGCTGTTTCTACCTCTGATCCTTTGAATTACACCCTGAAGTTTAATATTTCATTTTGGTGGTTTGCTTAAATCCTTAACCTTAAGTACGAGCACCAGTAATAGTGATGCTATCCTATCCCTCTTATTTTGCAATGTGGAAGTAAGCTATTTTCTGTGAATGTGCGAGACTTGTGTGAAACATTATATATTACTACTACAAGAGATGATAATGTAAACAATGATTGTTATTATTATGAGTGACTTTTTGCGACTATTTAATCATGACAATTTCAGCACACAATAAAATGTAATGCCGAGAGAATTGCACATAGAAACATTCTTTAGGATTTTTTAGGATTTATCATAAGAAACGCTCTTTCTTAAGATTTTCGTGAATCCGGCCTCTGAAGTTTACAGGCTGGATATGCTTCACTAGATCTGTTTATCTCACAGTATCTGCATCATAAGAATTGGATTTGATCTTGCAGTGGGGTCTGGAGGTCTGGGTGTGGGTGTTTACTGCAGCATGGGAATGATCTCATGGGAAGGAAGTGACGTGGAAACTCGGGAGCATTGTAAACCAAACCAGGATGACAGCAGGTATTCAGCTCGACAGCCCCCTCAAACTCAAACTCCCCCTCGCAGACTTCCTCTACCAAATATACTGCACATGTAAACGCAGCAGAACCAAAAATAAAATTATGAACTTTTTACCTTGAACAACAAAAGCAGTGGCTGAAATTGATGGCTCATCACAACTGAGACAAACATTGTCTAGAAGTGTCAAATCAGAGGTGTTGTGGGATATG
>NW_015512888.1:0-579 GCF_001515645.1 Sinocyclocheilus grahami | reverse complement strand
AAGATACTACAACTTTTAATTGAAATATTGTGTTATTAAGCCAATATAGTAATATACTAACTCTTCCCTGGCCACTAATATGTAAACTAAGGTTAAAACTTGCATGTTGTAGTAGCTGTTAAGCATGTATTTTAGCACGTCTGGAACGCTGTACTGACCAATCAGTATCCAGAAACAAAGCAATCAGATTTATAGAATCACAAAGAATGACTTCAACTCCTGCTGTCAAGCTTTGGCAGTAACCATCCTTCATCAGCTGGACTTCTGTAAAACCTCAGGAGGTCAAGAATGTCCATTTGTCCTTTGAGAGACACCTGGCTTGGGATTCTTGCACTGTTTGAAATCTGTCAGTGTACAGATGTCATAACCAATTCCAAAAGGTGGACAGACAGAACCAGGAGCCCAATGAAACGGCTGACTATCCCGTTAATGGTAATATCTGGACAGGATTCCAGTGCCGTGTTACAGTGGACGCAGTATCTGTTACCTCAGAGCCGACAAGTCACATCTTAAATACTAACCTCACACTAAACTATGAACACATGATCCACTAAAAATATCCCCAGATGCACGCATCGA
>NW_015512887.1:6915-7918 GCF_001515645.1 Sinocyclocheilus grahami | reverse complement strand
AGTTTTTGTCACCATTTCTGAACAAGCTTATGATTAGGCATTATATGGGCTGCACGATTATGACAAAAATGGATAATTACGATTATCACAATTTACATTGAATGATGTTTATGCCATTGTTTAATGCAACTGCATGCCGTATTTTTATATGAAAATAAACAAGCTGAAAACAATCTAACTGAAAAACTTTTAGTGCTTTTCTATAGTATTAAGCCTCAAATGTCAACAATACATCGGATTGGTTTCTTCTTTAAATTATAAAAAAGTAAAAATATGAATTGTATTATAATGTTATACTAAAACTAAATTAAAATAATGGGAAAAACCCTTAAGATAGCATGTAGAAAGAAAAAAACGCATCTTAAGCACGCAGAATAACATAAGTGGACTTTCAACGATTAATTGCCGCTTTGAACGATTGCGTAATTGTGGCATCCATAATTGTAATCGCGATTAGAAGTTCGATTAATTGCAGCCCTACAACAATGTTCTACAACATGGTTACGTTATATCTCAAGGTTTTATTTTAGTTGAAAACGTGTAAAGGAAAATATATATATAAAGAACAAAAGCATTCAAGTTCAAGCGCAAACGGAAAAAAATAAAGCAGACGGTGCCAATTATTAAGTCTATTTTGACTTGGACAAGTAAGCAAGCTACTCATAACACCCCAGCAACTGCAGAGCTGTGCAATTAATCGAAATACAGTTTCGATTTCAATTTCGTCCTCCAACGATTATGAAAACACGATAATCAAGATAAAACGATTATTGCACCCCATTCTGCCCCCTTTCCAGCGGTGCGCTTTCGCTCCTCCATAAAAGCCAGCAAATCAGTAAAATCATGCAACGTGACTTTCTCAAAATGGGACGTGCTTGATTTATCAAAGTTTATTCGATTTATTCATGTTTTTAAAAGCTTCTCAGGAGGCTTTCTGTGCATGCGCTCAGAGACGGAACAACTTTTAATTTAAGGTGCCTAAACGGTCAAATACATGCAAAAA
>NW_015512887.1:4963-6176 GCF_001515645.1 Sinocyclocheilus grahami | reverse complement strand
TTTTTGTAGAAATCGTGATACATTTCTTTCAGGATTTTTTGAACACAATTTATTTGAAATAGACATTTGCAGCATTATAAATGTCTTCACTTTTGATCAGTTTAATGCATCCAAACCTTTGAAGGGTAGTGTACATGCTCTCCCTGAAAGCCTTTAAGACGTTGATGTTAACATTTAAGGAGACACAGTCAGGTGGCTAGGACAGAAAAACTGGTCAGTCCAACCTGAAAATCCTGTTTTAGGAAAATAAGCAGCGGGGGAACGGACCGAGCGGGAACATTCCCCTTCTCTCACTGAGTAACTAGCAAGAATGGTCTGATGAACAGTCTCAGACTCCAAACGAGTCGGACAACGTCCCTGAGAGAGACATTAGCATTTTACTAAGACTATTTTTGAGCATGACAAAAACATTGCAGAGAGGCAGACAAAAGCAGCACAACATGTTCGGACATGAGAGGAAATCTGGGATGATTACTTTAAAGACACTCAGCTTAACTAATGGAGGCCAATTTGGCTTACCTTGTTCCTTATCATGTGGCTTTTCTCTGATTCAAACATTCATGGTGCATATTTTCTGCTAAACTTCCCGCTAGCCGTTAGATTTCTTACATACAGTATCGGTGTATATTGCATCACATTGAATTTTCTTTCTTCTCAGATAATAAAATGCAACTCAAATCAATAGTTCACATCCATCTGGTAAGCAGCTGTACAGTAAGCAGGATCATTTACAGTCAGTTGGTCATTTTGCGCAATATAAACTCCTTCAGGGTAATAACCCTTCCAAGTTAACTTTGCGTTTATTTAGTGTTTATGGCGGTCGGACTGTATATAAACTCTTACATATTAGACACTGCAACCAGAGTTACAAATGAATACTGGTTAGTCAGGTTTTGAGTTTTAAGTTGGTAAACCCTGGGTTAATGCTCTTATTAGATTAAAACATCAATGGTTTAAATCATCGATGGTCCCTACAAACTAGCGCGCTGCATTTGGTTACGTCTCATGCAACAGCTTAAAAATTCCATGGAATTGTGTTGCACGGAAGACACAACATAAGGGTGAGTTAATAATCAGGGGATTTCAACAGTTCTGAGTATTTTCTGTAAATACAGTTTGCAAAGACTACAGTTACACAACACTAAAACACTCCACAGATGTCATGGCTGATACAGCCGAAAACCTACATGCAGATAAACACAACACAAGGTGA
>NW_015512887.1:1295-4059 GCF_001515645.1 Sinocyclocheilus grahami | reverse complement strand
ATATATAATTTGAAGGAAAAACAGTACTTCAAACCTAACTATAACATTAATAAAACATTAAAGAACCCTAAATATAATTCAAATGCCTTTTGACGTCACATGATTTGACACAATGAGGAACACACCCAAATTTAAGTCGTTATTTGCTGGGAAAACAGGTATTTTTCTGTTAAAATGCAACGCTCATGATTAAACCTACTGGCTTTGCACACAGGCTATAAGAACACACAGGCTATAAGAACTTCTCAACAAAAAAAATATATATATATAATATTTTTGGTTTTTTGTTTTGTTTTGATGTTCCTGGTCAAAAAAAAAAAAAGACTAGCCAACAAAAAACTGCTTAGAAATTTCTTGCAATGCTTTATTATTACCAAATACCAGATTCAATCGTTTTATTCACTTGAGCACAGGTTTTGTATTTCTTTTTGGAGCTGATTGATCGTAGGCCTCGTTGATTTGAGCTTATGCGCCTCAGTTTTCGAGTGAGCTGTCAAAACTATTCAAAAATAATGCTTTTTTCACTCAAAAGCTGAAGAGAATATAGAGTACTATTGCTGAGTCCTAATTTAATTGCAACCTGAAGAACTGGTAGTGCAACCCAACTCAGATTTCTACGATCAGAAAATTGTGAGTCATTATAAACTGAGACGGAAAAACTCCAACAACATTTATGTAGTTGGTGAATCTGAGACAGATCTGGGTCAAATTACGGAGAGATTTGGGTTTACTGGGACTTTCTTGAGACGGCACTACTTTTGCTTGCCACAGTAGAGCTTAAAAACAAGTGGACGAATAAATAAAGATGTTCTGATTTGGGTCAATACTAACTATTCGTTGAGCAGTCATCACTTAATTTGGGTTAGAATCAAAAAAATCACTTACACTGGGACCAAGGACACCAATATCATAGCGATTATCTATGAGATGTATTTCTAAACTCGAATGAATCAGTCCATGTGCATTTATCACGCAATAAACTCTTTATTGCAGCTCTGCAAACACATTAAAAGCATAAGCAATCTGTCAGATAACACTGCAACCGGCTTTATCGTGTTGAATATTTGAAGAAGGTGCCCTTAACACTGCAGATGTGCTGTGAGAAAGCAGTTTAGAGAAAATAACACCAGGCCCGGGAGAAAAACAGCGCAGTAAATGCAGATTAGAGCAAACCTGCGGGACGCTGAGATGGTCTCGTAAATTCATGCTCAGCTGATGCAGCAAAAAGTGGTCAGTCTCTGGCAAAAATATGATTAAATGACAATACTATGTACTAAATTATCATACAGTGTCTGACGAGATTTAAAGGGACCATTACAACAAAGTTCTGTGGTGGTGCATTAATGGTATCCGATGGAATCCTCAATTATTAACAAATTCATAAATCATGGTATTTACATAATATTACAAGGTAGTCAAAGAACACAACAGCAAAAAAAAAAAACTACACTGAAAAAAAATTTGGTAGAAACAATTTTCACTTCAAATTGCTAGTAAATTTCAGAATTAATTACAAAAGATTGGCAAGTAACATTGAATTCATTTTGAAGTAAAGTGTTATTTTAGTATCATTGACATACTATTATACATTTCATTAATATTTTGAATTTGTTTTAATTTTTTATATTTTCTGATTTCATTTTAATTCGAGTTAAATGTTTAGTGTATTTTTGCTATTTTATTATATTTATATATATATATATATATTTTTTTTTATGTCTATATATTTTTATTTTATTTCAGTTTTAGTTTTAGCTGTTTCAATACGTCACGTTAAACTAAATGAAAATGAGAAATGTTGCCTTGGCAACCAGACAATTTTGTAAAATATTTTTAATAGGTTTTCTTATATTTTATTTTAAAATGTATTTTATTTAAAGGAATTAAAAAGGTTTTTTATGGTTTTAGTTTTAATTAAAGACTGTAAAATGTACTTTGTTCTCTTTACAGCTTCGAAAAATAATTTTTTACAGTGAGGCCTATTAAAAAAAATGGTATTAAAAATAAGCTACACAGCAAAAGGAGTGATTTTTTGGAGTGATATATGACTTTTTTGTCATTAACCTACAATTAAACACGGATTAACCTACAAATTCAAACACAGCCTGGTTGACAAAATTGTCTTGTTTTTATTTGTTCTCTACTAATATTAATAATTAATTCATTAATAATATGAATAATGTCATATGAAAGTTTATAGTACTCCATAGTAGTCAACACATCCAGACACTGATTAAGACTCAAACAGTCATAAAAAAACATAAAGTGAGAACTGAGCAGTAACTACACCTGTGAAATTATGTAACTCTCTTTCACCACAGGAGCAAAAATCTCCAGACTGCTATAATGTCAACACAACGATCTGAGTGCTCAGAAAAGCCTGGTTAGTTTTGGAAAACTGCTGTGTGATTTCAGACAGAGAGAAATCAAGCTCTGGTCAGTCACAGCACACGCAGCTCTTAAATCTATAACCACATGATCTGAAACTGCATATCACAACCAGAAACCCATCAGGCATGAATGACACTGTGTTGTTAAGGCACTAATGCTCTGTCCACCTGCTCAGAAATATAATATTCTATGAAAAGGACTAAAGAAATAGGAAAAATAATTAAATAAGTATAGTATACAAAGAGAGAATAAATAAATATAATATGAATAAATATAATGTAATTTATAATATAATAAACATATAACAATAAATAAAAGAAATCTAATATATAATATTACAAAAAAAAAAATATATATATATATAATTTATATA
>NW_015512887.1:0-531 GCF_001515645.1 Sinocyclocheilus grahami | reverse complement strand
AAATATATATATATATAATTTATATAATATTATAACATAAAAATTAATAAATATATATGAATAAATGTAATGTGATATATAATATAATAAAATATATAACAATAAATCTAAAAATCGAATAGCATCTAATAAATTAAAAAGACAATATTCTATTAAAAGAACTAAAGAAATAATAAAAGAAAAAATATATAATATTAATCAAATGTAATATAGTATATAATAAAAACATATAACAATATAACTATATATATATATATATAATACTAAAACTAATAATAATAATAATTAATGCAAATTTACAGTAGTGTTACATATTCTATGAAAAGAAGTAAAGAAATAGTTAAACATATTATTATTATTATTAATATATTAACAAAACACAACGTAGAATGTAATATAATAAAATAAACAACAATAAATATTAGAAAATGCATCTAAAAGATTAGATTAAAACACAAATACAGAGTAATAGAGCAAACTAGAATAGAAAATAACTAAATATAGTAGAATTAAACAAAGCAGAAAAGAACA
>NW_015512886.1:7458-7921 GCF_001515645.1 Sinocyclocheilus grahami | reverse complement strand
TTATGAATCAGCCAGACGGGCCTGTGAGTGACTGAAAACAGCCGTGATACAAGCCCACAATCTATTACTGTAAAGCCTGATGGTCTCATTGGAAAACACCTGGAGATAATTCATGGCACAGAAACAAAGTTCCAGCGGCTGAGTCAGACGAACCCGAGGGGATGCAGGTTTGACAGACACCTCTTGGAGCTCAAACACATGCTTTTTTCGATTGCTGATTCCACTTGCTTCCTTGTAAGAGGAAACTGGCTTCTGTACTAAACGACAGACAAACATGAGCCTGTTGTCTGTGGAAACCTCTGGCCTGGATGTGTCATAAAACATCTGATAAGACAATGGAAAAACTATATATCAAAATAAGTCAGGTATCGGTGGACCAAATATGTAGGTATAAACAAAGACTAACTATATATTTACATTTTCAAAAGAAAACATAAGTATGTTTTTGAATGATGTCTCTTAT
>NW_015512886.1:6412-7448 GCF_001515645.1 Sinocyclocheilus grahami | reverse complement strand
TTTCCTGTCAAGCTAAGCTGAATTTTCAGCATCATTACTCCAGTCTTCGGCGTCACGTGATCCTTCAAACATCATACTAATATGCCGATTTGGTCCTCAATTATTATTTCAAAAATGACTTCTTTCAAAAACATTTAAAAAACATTTGGCTGCCATACTTTATATACACTCTAGTATACTCTTTCTGGATTGTGTTGACTAGCTGTTTGAAGCAAGATTGGCACCAGCATAGACATCCTATGGAAAAAAAAAGTCTTATGATATTATTGTCATAACATGACATCAAAAGACACTTTATGAGTTTTATGAATAGTTTTTAAACCTGTGTTCAATTTCCGAAAGCTTTTATCATCAGTTGTACATTACTATCCCACATCCTGATCTAAAAGTAATGTCCTCGAACTAGAGCTAAATATTTACACGTGGTAATGTGGCTCGTATGCATGAAAAGAGACGTGATGAGGACAGGGACATGCAGACGTGTTCAAAATGTGTATGCGCTCCATCTGGCTAGTAATACGGTGTGTCACACCAAAACAGACATATATCCAGCTCAGATTACCTTCTGTCTATTGTTCATTTGGGGGATTCGATTACGACGATTATAGTGTAAAGGGCAGCAAATGTATAAACGTGTCTGCGGTTGAGCGGAACGTGATTACAACATTACGGTCAAACATTTGGGACACTGGGTTTTTTAAAACACCATTCACTTTATGTGCCTACGTCAAATGAGTCTATAGACGTCAAAGAAGCATCCATGCCTCACCAAAACACATAGAAACTGGTAATGAGTCACCTCACCCAGTACCTAAACACATCTGACCAATGCATGGGCGTCATGTATATATTTGTCTAAATGGATATGTGGCAGCTCACTTGGTGAACCAGACAAGATAAGACATAAGCAAAGAATAAAACCCTTTTTTATGTATCGTTTTGATCTACTGCAGATTTCTACCATCACCATGCCTTTATCATTTGTTCTGGCCACTTTCATATGCCTTTTATGGAGATATATATATATATATATATA
>NW_015512886.1:0-2793 GCF_001515645.1 Sinocyclocheilus grahami | reverse complement strand
AAAACCCGACACTCCTCCAGTTTCAAGTTAAACCAAGATGTTCATACTTTATCAATTTTCCTAACCGCAGAGCGGTGACTCTAAGCTCTCCACAAGCCCAAAAGAGAGGGCTAAATAAGGATCGGGGGTCTGGAGAGTAATATTCAATGCTCCGAATGTTCCCAAACATCTGGGGAATGTTAAACGTGACACTTCGTAAACAGGTTGTGGTTGTTTTCAGGATTTTACCCAAAGTGAGGTGACAGAAAAAGTGCAGCTTGGATTTGTGCAGTCTGTCTATTTCATCAAAAGCTAGTTTATCAAGTTAATGATTCTTGACAGTCTAAATATAAAGAAACATTAAAGAGAGGCAATGGAGAAAACTTTTCGAAGCTGTGGCCAAAAGTGTTAAGAAACTATAATCCGGAGCCATAGAGCAGGTGTTCGCTTTCTGACCTCAGAGGTCAATATGTCTTGCCGCCACACATGTGTTCCATTAAAACCTCTCAAGTGAGCTGCTATACAAGGAAAGGCAGCTCAACCTGAACCACAAGAATACCTCAGGACCTTCCCCTAAACAAGGCAAAAAAAATAATAAAAATCAATCAGATGAGCTTCCTGAAAAATACATCTAGCAGACATTCTCCGTGTGCCAGATAAACACTTCCAGACGCTGGACTACAGCCATTTTCCCAAATGCTAAAGTGTTTTGACAGTCATCTCAGAAGCTCTGTTGTTTTATTTTTGTCTATTTTCCGAGAATGAGCAACATTAACGTGGATTTCAGCAAAATTTGTTCATCAAAGCTGGCTGCTTACAGTAAGTCAAAAAGCTTTGTAATGAAATAAATGAGTAAATGATAGCTGAACTTTCAGTTTTGGTCATGGTTTTCAGGGAAATTGAGTTTTTTTGAACCATTTGAAAAAAAAGGAAAAATAAGTGGACAAATTAGGCTACTTATCTGTTTCTTAGTCACTTCCTCTATTTAGAATTTCCCCCAACTCAGGACATGTGTGAATGTTTTGAGCATACTTACACAAAACACAATGACAACCTGTACATATGTGTTTAGTGTGTGAAAAATGTCCCGAACACTGTTATAATGACATGTCAAATCTTTGCACCTAAAATCAATAGTATTTCACAACTATTTTACATGTCATGAACATAGAGTGTATCCTGTAATTCACACTCTGTGATATAAACACACTCACTACACTCTGCAATTTGGTTTTTCGTGCCACGGTCTCACAGCTGTAGGATGTTGCAATTATCAGAACGTGTGTTTTGTTCTTGCTCTGTAGCAGGTAAAAAATAAACTTTGTCACTTATTGCAGTCTAGCAAACTCTGTAATTTCACTCAGTGTCTAAGAATGGCACTTGTTCTTATAAAAAAGTAATGTGTTGGTACCATAGTAAAATGATGGTATCAGAAGGTAATGAACACCATATTTATGTAAAATGGTGTTTATATGACCAGGTGAAGAATACCATGTTGCTATTATTTTATTATTTTTATATTACATATTATATATAATCAAAGCCAAACCATCAACATAAGCTTTCTAGTTCTGTATCAATTACTTTGAACTAAAATGGTTATAAAATGATGCACTGAAGTCTGTGCTGCATTTGAGAGCAAATTTACATTTGAACCAACAGGGGTCTCTCTTCAGCTAAAAACACTGCCTAAGCTATTGCAACCTATGCAAACGGAAAAAACGTCTTAAACTGTTTAAAAGAAAATGTTTCTACCATTAAGTATAAAGCCAGAAGTCATTCCATGACTTCTTGCAATCAAACTTAATTACCATCATATATTAAAAACATGCCAGCAGTATATTTGAAAAAGCCAACAAAGCACTATTCACTGAAAGGGAAAATAACTCAATTACTTTATTACATTAAATACTTTCTTCAGTCTATCCTTGAACAGGCACTGAAATAATTCTCAGTCATTAGAGATTTATTACTCTCTGTCCGACTTTGTCAGCACCAGGGTTATATTTAGAAATGCAGAGAAAGTCACGATCCACAGGTCTGTTAATATGTCACGTCATCCATGGTCACAGCATTCAGACTCTGGCACACATTAGTGAAGACTGTCAATGATTCACTCCCGTGTGACACAGATAACCCTTAACAGCTGTGCAGGTACATATTAACGACCCGGGTTAAAAAACAGCAACACAAAGTATCCATCGTGTATGAAATGCAAGAAGCAGATGTGGTATACGTCAAAATATGTTATATGTTATGTGTGATTCATTTCAGGCTAATATTGTATTGGCTACAGTATACACTTGCTCATCTGCCAAATGCATAAATGGTTTATACATAATGATATAATTTTTTATTTTATATTATAATTATTGTTAAAATGTATATATATATATATCATATATATCACCGTTACCAATGATCATAATATAAAATAAAAAATTATATACTTATATTATATACTTATAATATAATTATATTATCTAAATTATATATATATATAGTAAACATTAAATAATTTAATTTATAAAATATAAAAATAATAAAAAACATATATAAATAAATATAAAATAATAATAATATTAATGCAACATTTAATAAATAATTCATAAACTATAACTATTTATTTATATTTATATCTATATTTACATTGTAATCTCACAAAGTGTTACATAGACTGCTGGGAACTTCTTAAGCATGTAATGATAATGATTAAGACCGGCTTCATTCACTTTCAGGATGAATGGGTTTACCATCGCAGCTGTTGATGGTTTGCCACTGGAAACATTTATCCATCCTCAGTACACACATTTT
>NW_015512885.1:5679-7917 GCF_001515645.1 Sinocyclocheilus grahami | reverse complement strand
ACATTCCGTCCCCCCCACTTTTTAAATGATGGCTACGCCCCTGGTCAAGGCTATTTTATTCATTAAACATCGGATGAAGTGATTATTTTCTCTTTAATACAGATGATGCCATGTATTTTTCGATGA
The DNA here is from genome assembly GCF_001515645.1 of Sinocyclocheilus grahami. Taxonomy (NCBI): domain Eukaryota; kingdom Metazoa; phylum Chordata; class Actinopteri; order Cypriniformes; family Cyprinidae; genus Sinocyclocheilus; species Sinocyclocheilus grahami. Next base: position 7,791 of record NW_015512885.1, on the reverse strand, counting down.
GTTGCTATGTTAGCAATAATAACGTTACCTGCTGGACAAAAAGGGTTGCCAGTTTTGTTTTGACAACAAAACCCTCCCAATTGCTACCCAAAAAAAGTAGCCCAATTCCACGGGAAATCCGCGGACTTGGCAACACTGTGACGGCTAGTAATGTCAATGGACACGAGCGCTGTCACGGCACGACCACAACAGCTCGACGTTGTCTAATTTGTCTTCCTGCTACACTAATAGTAGTAAGGCTTTCCTATGTGTATACATATCCTCACAAGTACAATTTTAGCTGTATTATTTATGTCCCCTTCAAAAATCGCTCTTGAGAAATTTTATGTTTATTGTCCCCCCCAACTGTTAGACGAAATTTACGCCCCTGCCTCCGATGTGCATAAAGGACGCTCCGCATTTGCAGGGGCCTGTACCATGAAGCTGGATTAGCTGGCTAGCCAGGTAAGTTTCAGTTTAGTTTGCACCAATCCTGGGTTTTAGGTATCATGAAAGTGGCTTGGCTTTTAGCTGCATTCATTACCTTAGTAACTTACACTCCACAGCTAACCTGCTCTGGGGCAGGTTATGTTCTGGTTTAGAGAGCTCAAACCGAAATTTGACCAATCAGCTTCAAGCAAAGTGACGCATCTCTGACGCGATAAAGCCAGTCCCCCAATTTCTCTTACTCCAAATTAAAGGAGGCTACATAGTAAAACATTTTTAAAGATAAAATTGTCTAATTTTTTAGAGATGATTATTTTTTATAATTATTTTATATGATTTATATAATTGTTATACCCTTAATCCACTACACAAGCTAGCTTAGTTTAATAGTAATTATTAAGCTTTTATTTTAAATTAATATAAACATATAGATGATATGCAACATTAATCAGTTTTAGAATCAATAGCTTTAAACATGACTACATATGAGCTTAGATTTTAAGTGTTTTTATACCTATAAATATGACCAACTCTATAAACTAACTTTACAACTTTTACTTGCACTAATATGGCAAGATGTTTCTTTAAGTTTTCCTCTTTCATGGATAGATCGTTTCATCTTGTAAATGTGTTTAAATTCTTCATATTGTTCAATCTTTTAATCTTTGGTAGTGAATCGCACTAACTCTCACCAGAAGTGAATCACAGTTTCGAGGCATGTGATTGGCTGTTCATTACTGATGTCACTCTTTCATGCGCACGTGCTCCATTAACTCAGGATCAATCCTGAGTTGACAGAGAAAGTTGATGATCAGCTTCATGGTACCAACAAAGCAGGATAGGAGTGGTTTGGTTTTGTCTACTCAAAACTAATCCTGTAACCCTGAGTTTGTTCAGCCACCATCATGGTACAGGCCCCAGAGGTTCCCGATTAGTGTTCTGTCGCATTGCAACGGTGCGAGAGGATAGCTGACGAGAGGTCAATCCTGCCAGGATAGGTGGAGCCAGAATTACTCATTTTTGTTTTTATGTTTTACGTCATAATGGAGGATACTGTGATGTACCTCAGGTTTAGCCAAGACTGAGGCCAGGTAAGTTACACTGGTTTGCTGCGTCCTTTGTCAGATTACAACTTTAAATACAAGAATTGGCTTGGAGCTTACTTAGAATAATGTAATCATACATATGAAATACTAAAAAATACACACAGTTCAAATGCTGACTGATATCTTACAAAGGTGCGATTTAATATAGTTTGTCTTGTGAATAAAAAAAATAGAGCATTGTACAGCTCAATGTTCAGCAGCAGCTGTCACAGCTGAACAGTGCTCTGTTTGACTGGTCTGAGTCCTTCAGATGCAGCCTTTGATATAGTTAGCAAAAATGTGTTAATATTGAGACAAAATGTTGATACTTTAATTTTCAAAATAATCAGAGGTGGACTGTGAGGAAGTACATTCGTTAAGTATTCTGAACAAATATGAAGTACTACGTTTTTTTTTCTCACAGACAGCAACACTAAAAATATGTTATTTTACATGATGCATTGTTGTAGATTAAACTACCCAACAGTATATTTAGTAGGCAACTTTAAATTTAATAACCTTTAACATATTCAGAAGTAAAATGCAACATACACCATAGTGCAGCAGTAATATTAATGCAAAACCATCCTAACAAATTATT
>NW_015512885.1:2312-3030 GCF_001515645.1 Sinocyclocheilus grahami | reverse complement strand
CTGCAGAACACCGGCCCTCCAGGACCGAGTTTGGGCACCCCTGGTTTAATCAGTGACATTATTAATAGATTTACTATCGAGATCTTATCATCTCCACGACCTGCTTCCCTTGGTGTTTTTATACTATGGCTCTCTCACTTGGCTTGTGAATTAGCAGAATTTGGACAGAGACATTATACGCTCAACGCGAATAATGCTTAATGTGGCTTTTTATGGTTTTCTAAAGGGAAGAAAATGCATTTTTATTCTGGGCTCATCTGCATGTCTTTTAATATCACTGACTTACATCAAACCAGCATTTTAAAATGCTAGAAAAACAAGCTCCCAGGGAATTGATTTTGATTGTCATTTGTTGAAATAAATAAAAATACAGTATGTTTGTGTCTGTCCGCTGATTCTCCTCCGTGGCCATGGAAAAATAAGTATTTATAATGACAATAATTATACGTCGTCATTGAAACGTTTCAAACAAAGAAATGGATGGACTTCTGTTAGCTTGTTGAACACATACTTTCTACCATATGATGGTTAAAGCAGGAGCGAGTGTCCAGCGTTAGTAACTGTTTTCACGGTAATCAAATCAACAAATGAAATTCTACAAAACCTAAGTGAAAAAATCTAATCAAATTATCATGCGAAGCGGTAAAATGGCTTCTCTTTCCTGCAAACAATACAATGAAGAATGAGAATATATAACTTTAAAGCATAAACATAAACG
>NW_015512885.1:0-1285 GCF_001515645.1 Sinocyclocheilus grahami | reverse complement strand
CGAAATAGTGTTAAGTGTACAGGAAACTTTATGAACCATATATCGTCTCACATAATCAACTGAACGATGCTCATAAACCTGTGCACTGTTGTTCTCATAATGATCCATGGTAAGTAAACTTTAAAGGGGGGTAAATAGATTAAAATAGGTTAATACATTAATAAAACAAAGAATACTTATTTAAAAGAACTGATTTTCAAATGATTTCATTGTAGGTGTGGAAAGTTTAAGCTTAAAACAACCTCAAAAGGTCTTGGTGAAGCAAAAAGGTAAAAGTGTGTCTTTTAAATGTGAGGTAACAGACTTGGGCTCTGGTAATTTTGTCCACTGGTACCATAAAAAAGATGGTGAAACATTTAAAAGACTACTGTACATAACCCATTCTGGGATCATTACAACTGAAGCAAAAGACTTTGTCTCTGAAAAAATTGGAAATTCATATGGCATAAAAATCGCAACAACAAAGGAGGAACACGCTGGGGTATATTACTGCGCGAGCTGGGAGAGCAGCCACAGTGTGATAACACTTTGACATCTTTAACAAAAACCATGAGACTTTTACTCCACAACAGGAGCATTGCCAAAATCGAACCGTTATAAACAACATTTATTATTAACTCGTCTGACAGATACTCTCTGAAAAGAACCACAAAATAGTATGGTTTTGTGTAGCAAATATGCTTGCAGATAGCAAAAGCAACAATATAGGGTTAGAATAAGAATTACTTTAAAATGTAGTGGAAATGCCACATGCATTATGCATAGCCTAACGAAGTATGGCTAAATACTTCATTACGTATACTTAAGTAGCCTAGCCTACAGTTTTTGGGTATCTGTACTTTACTCGAGTATAAATATATTTGATGACTTCTACTTTACTACATATTAAAGGAAAAAAAATATACTTTTACTCTGATACACTTCTCCTGAACTTTTGTTACATTTGCGACTGCAAAGTGCAAAAAACAAAAAAAAAAGCAATCTTTACTGATCGGTAATGAGCTAGATCCAGTTTGTGAATGAATCTTTTTATTAAATTCAGTTCCTTTTAATTTGTCAAAGTGGTTTCGAAAAGGTGTAAGTGATTCATTTCGCAAATCACGAAATCTGAATAAAACTCGAGAAGCACCAGCACAACAATCAGTGTGTAACGGATCTCCACTGTGGATCTAAATTAAAGACATTATTCATGTAAGTATTCGTTTAATCTGTGTTTTATTAAGGTAAGTATGTTTTAGGCTTACCATGGTACAGTTGAGACACCCATTCTTAATGCTCTAAAGCT
>NW_015512884.1:6798-7917 GCF_001515645.1 Sinocyclocheilus grahami | reverse complement strand
ATATATATATATATATATTGCAAGTTGCATGCAATTAAGTGTCCAGAAACATTACATTTGTTTTTAAGTAAATGTATTCTTTTAAAGCATATTGCTGAGCACATAAGTACTCTTTTTAAAAGTATGCTTTTTCACAATTGAAGATTCCAAAAGTGTTTGAAACTTTTGCAGTTTTCCTGGATAAGATTACTGCTAATAATAGCTAGCATATCTAATTCTGTCCTGCATCCTGACTCTTCTCTCGTCGTGTTGTTGGTTGGCCTCTGCTCTGCCTGTGCGCAGTCATGTGTTCTGGAGGAGGCGTGGCTTTGGAGACTGATTATGCAGGGAAGGTGGGATCTTATGCTGTCAAAGCTAGTTTGCTATTGCTACCTTTAAGTGGCTGTATTGACGAGTGTTTATGATGCTTTGAGGCTTTCAGGAATGAGCTGTGATCCACATTTGCTGGAGCTCATTACTGAAGCCTTACGGTCCATTCAGACACTAAAGACGCCGCTCTCTCATCATTTAATTGAAGCAGACAGACGTCAGAGATGAAGCCGCATTATACGAGAGGTGTTATTATTAGACAAATACTTAGGATAGATTATTGTCCAAGGGTTGCGGCTTTTGCTATTTGTTTTTTAACAGTAGAGGAGATTATCTAGGTATCTATATGGAAATGTTCTGCATAAAATAGTAAACACATAATTATTTTCAGTAAAAGATGACAATCTTTATTTTCTTAATATCACATCAAGCTGAACATGTGTTCATGCACAAACATTCACTGCTTTGATTTGAGTGGATGTTTATTTTTATCATTTCTTCTGCAGTCAAAATCTTATGCTAAGTGCATTGATTTAATCGACAATTATTTTTATTTTCTCGTTTCCTAAAACACGTCCTGCTAGTATTTGTAAAACTAAAAGTTTCTCAATGACATCATCATACAGGAAATGACATCAATTATTGGAGGGAAAACTGCGGCACAAATATCAGTATCAATGGATCTGATGAATTCTGGGATGTTTTGTGATGTTTTTTGGTTTGTGCTTCTGTCAAACATTCATCAAATGATCAAACGACAGTTTGATTTCAAAAGATGAGCAAAATATTCTTATATTTACCTTTGCAGGC
>NW_015512884.1:3922-5362 GCF_001515645.1 Sinocyclocheilus grahami | reverse complement strand
ACGTGTAGGGATCAAATATGTTTTAAATATAATTCAAATGACGTGCATAGATTTGTGTTCATTTTAAAAGTATTAGCTGCTGAGTTAAAAAATGGGATACACATCATGAGCTAGATGAGGTGAGAACTACTTACTGTGAGTCTGACATCTAAAGACCAATGCAGACGTTAACTGAGGCTGATTCAGTAGACCGGCGCTTTACACTAAAGCAGAAATCTAGAGCAGGTTCAACATCTGATGCACAGATTTAAATGTATTTGAAGGAGGATTAGGAGACACCACACATAATGGAGAACAAGGGAATTATATATTTATGTAACTAGTTAAACTTCCGAGGTTAATCTCGTCTTAGTGTGGGAATTTATTTTTTATTTTTTGCTCAGCAACATAGTGACCCTGTCCATTTTTACCAGGTTTTCTACCAGTGTGTTTAAACTCACTGTATATATGAAAATGAATTAATTTAACGCTTTATTCTCATGCTTTTATCTTTTCTCGGTTTTGTAAATTTGACATTTGTTGACATAACTATTATTGACATAATAAGCTTATATCTGTCATATATCTGTCCCTTAATTTAGTTAGATATTCCATATTCTGTATATAGTTTCCGTTTACAGTAATAAAGCTGATAATGCCTCAAGCCACGTGATATATAACATTATATATTATACTTTGTATGACATGTCTTCATTTAGCATTTTCATAATTTTATGCATTGGTACTACAAGCAATTTTTTTGGTGCAGGACTCTAGTGGTTCGAGGCTTGAGAATCAAGACTTCTTCGAGTCCATGAGTCTGTGATAAGAAACGAGTCTGGTCTGGAGTACCACAATACTGAACACTTATACGTCTTCAAACTTGTACAGACATAAAAGAGAGTAAGTTTACTCAACTCAACTCAAAGCAACTTGTGTTCAGCTGGGTTAACTTAGCTTAATATAAGTTGAGTTTTAAGTTGATTTAAGTTAAGTTGAGCCTTATTTTAATTTACGTTAAGTTAAGTATTTTAAGAGCGTTAAGTTAAGTTACGTTGAGTTGAGCGTTAAGTTGTTACGTTGAGTTGAGTTGAGCGTTAAGTTAAGCTACGTTGAGTTGAACGTTAATTTAAGTTACGTTGAGTTGAGTGTTAAGTTAAGTTAAGTTGAGTTGAGCATTAATTTAAGTTACGTTGAGTTGAGCGTTAAGTTAAGTTACGTTGAGTTGAGTGTTAAGTTGAGTTGAGCGTTAAGTTAAGTTACGTTTAGTTGAGCGTTAATTTAAATTACGTTGAGTTGAGCGTTAAGTTAAGTTGAGTTGAGCGTTAAGTTAAGCTACGTTGAGTTGAGCATTAATTTAAGTTACATTGAGTTGAGCGTTATGTTAAGTTACGTTGAGTTGAACGTTAATTTAAATTACGTTGAGTTGAGCGTTAAGTTAAGTTGAGCGTTAAGTTAAGC
>NW_015512884.1:2943-3567 GCF_001515645.1 Sinocyclocheilus grahami | reverse complement strand
TGAGTTGAGCGTTAAGTTAAGCTACGTTGAGTTGAACGTTAATTTAAATTACGTTGAGTTGAGCAGTAAGTTAAGTTAAGTTAAGTTGAGTTGAGCGTTAATTTAAGTTACGTTGAGTTGAGCATTAAGTTAAGTTACGCTGAGTTGAGCGTTAAGTTAAGTTAAGTTAAGTTGAGTTGAGCATTAAGTGAAGTTACGCTGAGTTGAACGTTAAGTTAAGCTACGTTGAGTTGAACGTTAATTTAAATTACGTTGAGTTGAGCGTTAAGTTAAGTTAAGTTAAGTTGAGTTGAGCGTTAATTTAAGTTACGTTGAGTTGAGCATTAAGTTAAGTTACGCTGAGTTGAGCGTTAAGTTAAGTTAAGTTACGTTGAGTTGAGCATTAAGTGAAGTTACGCTGAGTTGAGCGTTAAGTTAAGCTACGTTGAGTTGAACGTTAATTTAAATTACGTTGAGTTGAGCGTTAAGTTAAGTTAAGTTGAGTTGAGCGTTAAGTTAAGCTACGTTGAGTTGAACGTTAATTTAAATTAAGTTGAGTTGAGCGTTAATTTAAGTTACGCCGAGTTGAGTGTTAAGTTAAGTTACGTTGAGTTGAGCATTAAGTTAAGTTACGTTGAGTTGAGC
>NW_015512884.1:0-1547 GCF_001515645.1 Sinocyclocheilus grahami | reverse complement strand
GCTCCACCGTGACAGCAGTCGACCTGAAAGAGAAAACAAATGCAGATATAGTATTAATATGAAAATAAGAATCAGACTTTATTTTTCAGAAGGAAAGATGATGTGTGATTATTACCTCGGCAGTGAACTCTGATTTGCTGTTGACAGTTCAACACTCTTGACTTTTTCTTTACCTTAAACACCTTTGGTGCGTCTCCAGGGTTAATCTGCTCTGTATTAATGTGTTAGCTGTGGGCGCCAGTCTCTGATCACAATCCTGTTGGAAATGCAGGAATCAAACAGTTCCTCACGCTGAGCATTTCATTTTCAGGACACTTATAAAGACGAGTTCTCTGATGCATCTGAAGAATGTCTTACATGCTGTAAAACAGACGATTGAAGTGAACGTTTATGTGCTACTATTGAATGGATCCAACCAATGACACTGTGCCATAACTGTCCCTGTGAAAATAAGAAGTGTGATTAATTTTACTGAATGTGCACTTGTGGTGTACTTCAAATCTTAAAAGGACACTAAAAAATGCACTTGCAGATTAAAGTGTTACTTAAGTGACTTAAAAATAATGAAGTAAAAGTCACTTAAGTGGCCTTTTACTTAGTTTAATAAAAGTCCACTTAAGTGACTTAAAGAGAGACACTTTCATGACTGTGTCCTTGACATTTTTCTTGGAGAGAAGTGGCTTCTTTGCTGCCCTTCTTGACACCTGACTAGTACTCGTTCACACTTTCACACGTGCTGCTGATATGATTAGTCAATTAATGTCAGCTGGTCATTTTGTGTCAGGATAAAATAATAATTTTAATTTTTTTTGTGAAAAGTTCATTTTTTGGCTAATGAAGCTTTTAGTAATGATCACTCTACACAACTTAAGTGACTTAAAGAGAGACACTTTCATGACTGTGTCCTTGACATTTTTCTTGGAGAGAAGTGGCTTCTTTGCTGCCCTTCTTGACACCTGACTAGTACTCGTTCACACTTTCACACGTGCTGCTGATATGATTAGTCAATTAATGTCCGCTGGTCATTTTGTGTCAGGATAAAATAATAATAATATATTTTTTTTTTTGTGAAAAGTTAATTTTTTGGCTAATGAAGCTTTTAGTAATTATTTGAACTGAATCTGATCACTACACAATAATCTAGAACATGTATGTAACTACCAAAACTTTTGGCCACGACTGTATAATCCGATGAGTTTTACAAGCTAACGGGTAGTTTTGACATTTAATCCCTGTTTAAATCAAGATGAGCTGCGATCGGCCCACAGTTTCCGCGCAGATAATCAGATCCGCACGTTTATGTACACTCCAGTGTTTTATGGGTTCGCGCAGGCCGGCTAATCTTTGTTATTTTCACACACGTTTAGAGGCCGGAGAGCCATTTTTAAAGTCGTGGATTTATCAGGCCGCAACCGGATGAGGAATTTCAGGGGAGGCGATTGCCAAAAGAATCTATAAAATCGAATCCTATTAAAGCGCATAAACAAGCAAACAGTGCTTCCTACACACACACACACTCACACTCACACACTCACACACACACACAC
>NW_015512883.1:6564-7929 GCF_001515645.1 Sinocyclocheilus grahami | reverse complement strand
AACATTAACATATATAACATATTAACCTAACATCTTGATATCAACAAAGTCCATGGACAGCCCATAAATTATGTCTGTCACATTCAGTAGCATAGATAAGGCAAAGGCCCAAAAAAGCCCCACTGATCAAGCTGTCAGGATGAAAAGCCATTTCTCAACTTTTCTACTTACTCTCTCTAAAGTGTTTTAAGCTGTATGAGTTGTACCTCAAATGTGTTCGCAGTTGACATTGCAGGTTTGTGCCAGTGGTCCTGACTGACTGTATGTGGCAAGGCTGTGAACCGCCTGTCAGTCATCCGTAATCCCAGTAGGAGGCGGGGTTACAGAGGCCTGCTACCACCCCCTCTGAGACCCATCCACTGGGCACAGCTAGAGCAAAGGCCACTGGGTGGCTGGGCATAACAGATGGACCTCATTTGAAGTCATGATGAACTTCAGCTAGAAAGAGTTGAAGCATCTGGTGGGAATAATGGGAAACACAGCAGATAAGAAGCTTATTGTGAATACTGATGTGTAGGAGGAAAAAATAAGGGGGGTGGAGGGTTTGAGCAAACCTGGGGAGATTTATAATCCACGCATGCGTGAGAATTCAATAGAGACATATCATCTGAAAGAGTGAAAGAGATAGAGAGAGCTCAGCTGACTGCATTTAAAGCATCATAGATGCGATCCCAATGTGATGATGGTTCTGAAACATAGTCAGCAATATTATAATGTTGTTTAAGATACTTTCATTTGGTGAATTTCTAAGGCAGCATCAAATCACATGCATTTTGCAAGAAGATGAGTGAAGAATTCCATCCAAGGCAAAGCAAGACAAATTCTGAATGTGATGTTTTCGGACACTTAATTGCAATTAATAGAAAATGTATTATAGTTTAAATTTGTTTTAAAGCAAATATCTGATATTTAGAGTGCTTTTTGACTCACTTAAGTAGATGTTACAGTAATTACATTTTTATCTAATTTCATAATCACTACTGTCTTTGAAATATGGTTCAAAGTACAGTTGAATGTACTAATATTCAATTGATTATGTATATTTTGTACAGGCAAGCAGATGAAGCCAGAATGTAAACGCAATGAGCAAAGTTTCATGTTAAATGAATTCCCATAGAAAATCCTTATAAGGAAAACATTGAACCATTAAGCGGATTGCGTTCATCTGGCCTCATCTGCTTGCCTATGTAAACAATGCATCATTAATATACTGTTATAAATACTGTTATAAATAAAGTATATTAAGGCACTTTAAGTGTTTTTACAACGTTTTGTTGCATTGTTTAATGATTGAAGTATTGCCGCTGGTGCTTAATATGAATTGCAAATGGCCAAAACTTGCATTTTGTTCACATACCTTTGTTT
>NW_015512883.1:5396-6254 GCF_001515645.1 Sinocyclocheilus grahami | reverse complement strand
TTATCAAGGCACACGTGATCCAAGTTGACCGTTACACTTTCTCCAATGATATGTAATACAGACCCTCTCATCTCCCAATAGTAAGACAATCTCTGGCTGTAAACGTGCATTTGTTGCTGCTGTAAAGCAATCTGCCCTTTTCGCAGAATTTCGAACCCGCTCACCAAACTTAAAATGTCAGAACAGACATTTGGAAGGGAGTGTGGAAAAGAAACAGAATCAATTCGCCTTATCACAAGTCACCATCAAAATAATTTTGAAACTGGTATTTCTGATACTCACATTCAGTTGCTTTTACATTCAAAGCTTTTATTATGTCATCCTAAACCCTAATCCTAAAAGTACACTTAAGTGGCATTTTATTTCATTCATATTATATTACCTGCAAATAGAGATTTAGTTTTTAGTTTTTTTATATATATATATAACACTAAATAAATACAGTGGGGTTCAAAAACTATTTTGTTCTTTGTCTAAAATTCTAAAACTTTCTCTTTGGTTTAAATTTTTGGACCCAATTTATATTTAATCATCTTACATGATTAAATACTTTTTACAATTCATCATATCCATAGGTCAACTTCTGCCGGTCAGCTCTCAGCATCTCACAAAAGCCAAATTCATGTTTAGCTCACTTCTTTTGTTGGCTGATTGCACCTGTTTAAATGCTCTAATACGATGCACTTAGCAACCGTGTGCATATTCTGGACTTTAATGAATTGATTTTAGGCACAACATGATCTATAGCTGTTGTAATGGATGACGCTTCTTTTCCTTATTGATGCCAATGAGAAAGTAAAGTAGAACAGACCCACATAGGTTAAAAAAGACATCTCACTGCCTCTAAGTCACCATTTT
>NW_015512883.1:2217-5257 GCF_001515645.1 Sinocyclocheilus grahami | reverse complement strand
AAGCAATTTCCGCCATTTAGCGCTTGTTTATTCTGAATAAACTATTTTGTGCCGAAACAAAACTCCCACATTTATAGGAAAGAAACCGGATGGAAAACATTTTCCAAAATAATAAAACAAACAAAAAAACACATTCAGAAAGAATTAAATACAATTATGGCTGTATCAGAAAGCAAAGAATTAAATCTCTAAGCAGAAAATATCTTGGATGAATCTGGAGCATTTGATAGTTGCAGCCAGAAAATGGAAGCAGCACAAAAAGCGTGTGCTTAGCTTGAGTGCCTGTATCTGTTTACCTCTGATAAATCTCGTTAAAGCCTCATAGCCACATTTAATATTAACATCTTTAGCATGAAAAGAAAAAGAAACCACTGTGAAAAACACTTTTAAATCTTAAATTAATTCACTTTATTATATTTTCTCAGATTAAGAGACAATCCGATTTAACTAAGCGGGACATGCTATGTGGCAGCATACTGATCATAAATGTAACTTTTTATACATAAATGGAGAAACAGTTCAGCCAAAATTAAAATCCCATACCCATATGCTGCCCCTGTGGAAATGAATATATTATCATTATTTATGTTCAATTGCCATATCAATCGATCGATCAATCCAAACATGGTGTACATCAATGGTGTCCAAACATGTTATGTAGGGAATATTGTACAGTCAGCTGATCATTATAATAAAAATAAACCCTGACAGTGTGATCAGGACCTGAGCAAATCCTGTATCAGTTAATTATTTTATTATATCAGAAGAAAGAGATCACAAAGTACTATGAAAGCTATCAAACTAACATTAAGTTGGAGATTTCTTGCAAATATAGTTTATGTATTATTGTACAAATGTTTCTCACAGCAAAAAATTATCAAAGTTAACCATAATGACCACAGTCAGAATCAAGTATTTCAGAGAGTGTCTGAAATGGTCAAGGCAAGTCAGCCGTATTGGGATCACACTCAGACAGCTATTTTCAGTCATACAAGCACAGCTCTTATCTAATTGAATGACAAATGCCAAATCACTTTATGGCTTTTATGTTTGTGTGATATCTGGACGTTCCAAAGCTGTCATCAAACAACAAGAATTGTCTAGTGATGATATTGGCAACTGTCTTTGTTTGGAAGAGGGGCATTTTTTATTTATTTATTTTTACTAGAGCTGCGCATTACAGTTTCTCACATTCATTGTAATAGGTGGCCCGTTTCTGTGTTTATACCGTCTCTGGTTACGACTGTGCCATAGTTGCCATATTTGATTTCAGAACTGCAGCAGAGGGAAAATCAGTGAATAATGACTTAAAGTTACCATGACAATTATTTATTATTATATATATTTTTTAAATTAAATGTTTATTTATTTGTATTAAATGTTTCAATGTTTATTTTAAATTACACTACATTACTTGTGCCCAGATTTTTGCCCCCGGTTTTCAGCCTGGATGAAAGTCAGAGCTAGTCTGTAAATTTGAGTTGACAGATTTCATAGAAAATTGCATAATGTTTGGACACAGACTCTGATTTGTTTTAGCTTCAGACTATGATTGCATCCAGTCAGGGGATATTAATGACATTATCTTGATAACTTGAAAACTACAGCAACCATGTGATCAAAGACTATGCTAATAACATTTGTATTTATTCATTTATCAGATGCTTTTATCCAAATCCGCTTACAAATGAGGAATACAACAAGCAATTCATCATAAATAGGCAATAAACACAAAGTAATACAACGTTTCAGACATTGTTTTGATTAGTACAGCTAGAATGGGGAGGGATCAATGAATAGTGAAAGCATAGAAACAGGTAAGTAGTGATGGAAGAGATGCATTTTAGCAGTTTCTTGAATATCTTCAGAAATGCAACTTTTCGGATGGGGCTGTAAAGATCATTCCAGCAGCTGTAACAGGCGATTTAACCAGAGCTTAGAGGGAGTATGTGCTGGTCCGGAGGAGAGATGGCATATATTGTCTGGACAAGAAGTCAAAGTGGAGCATAAACAGGAATGTTGTTTAATAACTTTACATGCTAAATAAGTTGCATTTATCATGTGCAATGCTAGCTGTTAATTTGAACTGAGATAGATTAGAATCATTATGTCCAGAACCACCACTCAATTATGTTGAAATCAATTGGGACACATTAATATTGTGCCAACCAAATTTAATCAACTTTGTGTTTATGCTTTTATAAGAATATAAAGCATGAGACCGATGGACTTTTTTGTGGTGTTTTATGTTCTTTTTGGAACTTGATGTGGTCACTATGAACTGGTTGTAAAGAAAAGAGCACAACATTTCTTCTTTTGTATTTCACAGAAAAAAACAGCAAACATAAGCCACATGAGTCATGACATATATTATGAGAAAATCATAAATACAACACACTTCAGTATCGCTATAATAGTCTATTTTTGCTGCATCATGAAGTAAATCAAGAATGTTTTGAGTAAAAATAGTATGAATAAATATATTAATTAAGCATTTGTCACATGAGTTAAAAATGGTTCACTATTTGGCAGGTATTGCATTAAAATCACACTGTTTTATTCATGCATTATTAACTGCTCATCAATTATTTATAATGCATTTGTAAATTAGTTATTTGTCATTTATGAACACCTTTAAAAACCTTTTATAAAGGGAACCTTAATTTAAAGTGTTACCAAATTGCCTCTTACAGTTGCTGTTTCTGATTTTCTCAACATGTTGGTTGCTGAATGGAGAATGTTGCTCCTGAATCCATGCTAGATGAACAAATGTCTCACTGGGTGATATGGGTGCAAGAGAAGGGTGAACGAGGGAATAGCTTTTGTGAGATGAGGACAAAAAAAAAGATCAATACCAGTTTCTTCAAAATTGCACCAGAAAGCTTATGAGAGTCCCGGCTGTATTCATTCAACACCTTTCCCTAATCGACTTCGCCTATTATAATCATAGCATTTCTAGGAACACTGAAAGAGGTTGCGAACCCTCCCTATGATTTCTGACATCTACTCCTACACTTTTCCAGTATTTTACAGAGGCTTT
>NW_015512883.1:527-1115 GCF_001515645.1 Sinocyclocheilus grahami | reverse complement strand
TATTCTATGGCATCGTGAAGCACCTTTATTTTTAAGAGTGTATGCCTACAATATCTGCTATTGCTAAGCATTTGGGGGGGATTTCAGGATCTTGTAGGATTTGTAGAGCTGCTTAGTCATAACATCAATTTGTTGGACAACCTCGAAGGCTAATTCACCATGCGTTCCTTTGGAAAATTTCCAATGGGTTTTAAAAAAAGAGGTTTTCGATGTATGTGTGACATAAGGTTTGGGGTTAATATGGCTTAAAAAGACTTCCGATTGCTCAAAATTACTTTTATAACAGTCAAGAAAAGCATCTTTAGCAGAACATCATGTGGCAGATGCAGCTTGTAGTAGCAACAGCTTTTCTGATGTTTATAAGTAGGATGAATTCAAAAGGGTTCACATGAACAGATAAACATTAGTAAACATTTACGGCTTGATTTGGAAGACAGAATTCAAAGTTGATTTCCAAGACCGCCATTCCTCAAAGAACACAGACATTGTCTTCCTGAAAACTGGTTCAATATGCCCTGACATGCTCTTGAGTTATTACATAATAGCAATCTAATAAAGGGCCGAAGCTGAGCTTGAGGAAAGGACAGA
>NW_015512883.1:0-517 GCF_001515645.1 Sinocyclocheilus grahami | reverse complement strand
AAAATGTGCTTAAAATGTGCTTTCCCGCAGGCCATTCAAGTTTGTTTCTTCATCAGAACAGATTAAATAAATTAGCATCACATCACTTGCTCACCAAGGTCCTCTCACATCAAAATCCCCCCACATATTCATTTAGAACTGTTTTGGACTGGTTTCACTTGTAAAAGGTATTTGCTGGCAATGTGTCTTAATATCACAAGATTGATTGATTATTTAGTTAATTGTTTGTTTGTTTAAAAGGTTATATTTTGTACCAGACTTTCCCTGGTCTTGCTCATGCCATATTGTGCCATAGTTTCAGGGAAGACTCATAAGAGTAACATAGATGTAGTTACTCTCATTAAAACCACCAAAACGTTCTGCTGACGTGGCTTCAAACACGATATGTTTCATTTTATATGATTTTATCAGATCATGATTTATAATACTATAGTAAATGAAGCCAAACTTGAAACAATTTGTCTTGAGGTGGCAAGGGACACATCAAGGACCACAATGGAAACAAGTGTTTAACTTT
>NW_015512882.1:19616-20291 GCF_001515645.1 Sinocyclocheilus grahami | reverse complement strand
CATTAAGCTAAATGCATTGTCTGTGAGATTGTGAGGGAGATAGGGAAAAAAAAAATGCTCTTTCATTGAAAAATGAGGAAAAAAATTACAGAGATAATATTTCTGTGGTTGGATATTACTGTGGCCATTATAGTGGAAAGTGCATTATTTAGAAAAGAGCAGTTGGCAGCGATGACAGAGAGAAATAACAAATTATCCCTGTGCTTGAAGTCACACTGAGAGAGAAAGAGAGAGAGAGAGAGAGAAAACACAAAACAACAAAAAGCCATTCACAGTTTTGATTTGCTTTCCCTGACAGCTGCAATAGTGGGAATGCGAAACGACTGTGTCGGCTAACTTGTTTTATGTTCATAAAGTCCAGGCGGTTCTCCTGTTTCATTGTTTAAGAGGCACAGGACAGCAAAGGAGACTTGGCCTCTCTGAGTAAATAATGCTGTAATCGCAGGAAGGGTGCTCACTGATTTACAACTTATTGAATCTCAGAGAAAATCACTTTAACCGCTAGTGTTTTTTTTCTGCCGACTTGGTTCTCGCTGTTTTCCTATGGGTAATAGCATAATTTTATGTTAGAGCAAAGGTTTTGCTATTCCAATATCATCACTGAGCTGCTTCTAAGCAGAGCAGAAGAGAAAGGCAGTCGGAGAATCTGACTATGAGCACTATCGCTAATGCATT
>NW_015512882.1:6879-7928 GCF_001515645.1 Sinocyclocheilus grahami | reverse complement strand
TGCATATTTAATTTTTAATATGAAACATCTTTCAATATCTCAGACATACGGTCGTGTTCTGTTTGCGCCAAAGGCTGATGCTAGACTTTATACGTTAGGCAGAAAACATATAAAAGAGAATCATACTGAAGATACATTCACATGAAGTTCAACATCTACTGTTGTCAAAGTGATGTATTGATACAGAGGGATATATCGAACTGCAGTGCTGTAGTTGAGAATCAGTTTTTCCCATTTGAGGGAAAAGATCATGTGCTGCGAGCAAAGGAGAGGCAGCGAGAGAAGAATCAGTGGTATAAACATGAGGCAATGTTAAATTGACACACGCTATTCAGCTCTTCTCTTTATCCACAGAGGAGAGATAGAAGGGATTGCGGCCATGAAGACACAACTCTTTCCTCATAGACCTGAAACATTGTTATATTTTGTATCAGAATGTATTGTATCAGTATGCTTGTATACACAATGGCTGTTTACACTGACCAGAACTGAAAAAATGTGAAAGCAAGTCAAAGTCCAAATCCAAACCTCATTTCAACATTAACTAAAAGAGGGACAAAAAGTAAGAAAAAAAGCTTATTTTTTTGCATTATGATTGCTTGCGACTTAAGCACAAAGGCTCTAAAAAATAAAAATAAAAAAATTAAAAAAACACTGAATTAATTAATATTTTTTTTCTTAATGATCCCAAAGACAGGCTTAATTTTCATTAATTAATTAATTAATTCATTCATTCATTCATAAATAAATAAATGTTTATTTAAATGAATATATGTAATTTTTTGGGGATCATTATGAAAAGGACACCAAAACACCATTTTATGAGTTCCAAATCAAAGCACTTAAAATGCGTTAAACCTATGAAAATGTAGTCAAGTTTCTCAGGATTTTTTTTTTTTTTACACATTGTCTAAGCACTATCAACCAAATCACTATCAATCAGCTTGCCATCTCTGCATTCTCAAGCTCTAGGAGTGGTTAAAAAAAGCCAATTCCTACTATGCCAAACCTGATTTCTCAAAATATCACCCTGACAAGATTAACAAATG
>NW_015512882.1:1875-3692 GCF_001515645.1 Sinocyclocheilus grahami | reverse complement strand
GAATGAATGAATGAATGAATGAATGAATGAATGATCACATGGAATTATTTTTAAGTATTACATTGTTAATTTTTAATTATTACATTTTTAATACATTACATTTTAATTATTACATATTAATTATTATTGTATGTTTTTATTTTATTTTTTTTAATTTTATAATTTGTAAAAAATGTATGTATTTTAATAATAATATTAATAATAATAATAATAATAATAATAATAATATGAGGAAGGAAAAAAGACTGAAATATCTCCAGCATGAGGTTGAGTGAGAATTTAAAAATTTAGGTGAAAAAAAATTCCTGCAAAAAATAAAATAAAAAAATTCTAGCAGTGTGATGGCCTTATATAAGACAACACTCGCCGAGTTTATGAACAAATAAAAAAAAATAGATGGCTGCATTTTGTGCAAACCCATTTTTAGCATTTGCCGGACATTGAGAGCTGTCATTTTTTTCTCTCTGTCAGGTGTCAAACTGCCTCCAAACATTTTGTTCTGTATCCTCTCCTGCCAGCACCTGAGCAGTGGACACTCTGAATCCCTGGAGTCCAGAGGAGTCCCTAACTATGACTAATTAAATGAGTTATATGGCCGTGTGTCGGAGCTGCTCAGACAGCCAGCGCTGGTCACGCGCTTTAGAGGGGAAATCAGCCTCCCGTGCCCACAGGGTGTGTGCGCAGGCCATCGATCCTGCTACGCCATTAGATACAAAGATGTCAAGGTAGATTACTCTCATAGTGCTGCCGTTTGCAGGTCAAGTGTTTTGCTGGTCAACAATAATCAGAGAGACAGCAGGCGGCTAGATGATTGGGCTCTGTCTGGCTGATATATAACAGCGCTGCTGAAGCTTAGGTGATGGAACAGAAGAGTGAATTAGAATGGAGAGGCAGCCCGACCCCAGGCAGGTTAATGACATACGTGGTGCCAAAGAGCTAAATGATTTTGTGCTGAAAACAGGATTATGTCTCAGACATAAGACAGAACGGATGAGATGCAGGGCACAGCGCTCCAATGAAACTCACCAGCAAACAGGCTCTCTCTCTCTCTCTTCCTGTCTCTTGCTCTTTCTCTCTCTCGAAGCAGGAATCAGTCACTTATATTTTACTTTCCCCTTTGCAGGTCACAGCCTCCTTCATCACCCTGTCCAAATAATGCAACAATAACACACCTCATTCATCTTCCAAACTGGGAAGAGTCACGACTCACAGTTCAATTGGATTTTTGCTTCCTTCTCCTTCATTTGCACACTTTTAAATGACTATATGCGGACTTTCTTCAATATTTATATCTCAGGGTTTTCCAACTATTTTTTGTCTTGGGTACAACCATCGCTCAATAGTGAGTAGGGCTTAATAACAACAAACTAGAAAAGCGCTGCTTTTAAAGATACGTCAACATACAAAATTCATACAGACACTGCAAAAAAATGTAATGTTCAAATATATAATATAATACAACGAAGTCCACAAAATGTGTGTTTGTATACATATCTAAATAAAATCATTCACAATATCATTAAAAACGATTTTTTTAGGTTTCTGAAAGTCTTTTATGCTCTCCAAGGCCACATTTATTTAAATAAGAAACAGCAATATTGTAAAAAAATATATATCATTACAATTTAAAATAACTGTTTATAAAATAACTGTATTTTAATATATTTGATATTGTAATTTATTACATTTTACTCCAGTAATCCTTATATAATAATACTTATTTATTGCCAATGATGAAAAAGTTGTGTTTCTTATATTGTGTTGCAAATTTCAGGATTTTTTTTTTATTTTTTGATTAATAGAAAGTTCAAAAGGAC
>NW_015512882.1:0-440 GCF_001515645.1 Sinocyclocheilus grahami | reverse complement strand
TATATATATATATATATATAGGGCCTATATCAGCAAGTCCTTTTTTGAGGATGAGGGTGAGTAAATAATGACAAAAAATTCATTTTCGGGTGAACTAATTTTTTTAACAAGCAAGGATTTATACCCCGAAGAGTACTGGCATGATTTCACGTGGCCACATGAGCATTTTGTAAATAAATAAATATAGCAAGAAAAGAGAAGAACACAAAGAAAAGAAGTTGAAAATGGATGAAAGAAACAGAACAGCTTAAGCCGAGCGAGAAGCCCAGCAGGGAGTTGTTTTGATCTCATCTGGTCTAGAAATATTTCATGTCAGGTCACATAGTAATTAGAACGATTTTTTAACATGTTGCATTGGCGATTTTGCGAGAGTCGATATTTTTATCAGCCACCCTCATTAAGCTAAATGCATTGTCTGTGAGATTGTGAGGGAGATAGGG
>NW_015512881.1:3543-7929 GCF_001515645.1 Sinocyclocheilus grahami | reverse complement strand
GTTTAACAAAAAATCCTGAAGGAGAATGTCCGGCCATCTGTTCGTTACCTCAAGCTGAAGCGAACTTGGGTTCAATAGCAGGACAATGATCCAAAACACACCAGCAAGTCCACCTCTGAATGGCTGAAGAAAAACAAAATGAAGACTTTGGAGTGGCCTAGTCAAAGTCCTGACCTGAATCCTATAGAGATGCTGAGATGCATCCACGTGGGGGTGGTCTCACTCGAAAGAGGGCCTCAAGACGCGTTCGAGAGGGTTCCTTGAGCTGAAGAGATCCCCCGAATTTGGTGCGGATTCGCTGGGCCGTTACGGAGATATGGCCATTCAAAGTTTCAATGGTTTTCCATTGACTTGAGCTTTAAAGCGTTTCATCCAGGTCGCCAGTAGCAAACAATGGAGCGCGCTCTGCTGGACAAACTAAGTAATTACACCATTTCAAGCATTTTATCTGCATTATATGTTCTGTAAAAAAAGTGCTCATATCGGCTGATAATATCAGCAAAACGATATATCGGTCGGGCTCTAGTCACGTCCTTTTCACGTCCTATAGTACATTCTAGGCCTCATTATCTACCTGTTTGCTAGTATCCTGTGTTTATTGTCGTGTTCATGGATTTACCTACCTCGATTGTTCCCATGTGTTTCTTTAGTCTTTAGTGTTAATTATGAAAAAAACCTGATAAGACGACTGAACAGGAACCAATCACAGGCCATGAAATTTCAAAATAAAAGACATGACACGAGAACACAATAAAGACACAAAAACTGTGTACTAATACTCTGAAGAGGGATAGATTCATATCTTAATAATTAAAAGGTACAATCAGATAATGCTGCAACAGTGATATTTCAAACTAACACACTTGCTCTGCGTCTGGATGAGTTTCTGACTAGCTTTGAGTACAAAGATTGTAAATTAATGTGAAATGGCTGTGTAGGTGCATTCTTTGTTAGTGAAAGTGACTGAATTGTGTGTAATATTGCATGTTATGGATGTGAGTAACTATTGTTGAGATGTCTACTCCCAGAAGTGTTATTTTCTATTATGAAATATTGTAAAAGCCTGTTCTGAGTGGTTTAATTTCACAGAATGCTTTCGTAGTATATGTTATCAATGAAATCTCAAACCTGCACAGTGACTGAGCACCCAAAGAAATTTAATTCTAGTCTTATCATGCTAAGTTGCATTATGCTTGTATTACAGTGGTTTTGTCTTAATATGTCAGACATTGTATAACCTGGCTATGGTGTAATTATCATATTGTTGTACACAAGTTTTAATATGTTTGTATCTTCACCGAAATGAGCTGGAATGAATTGGTTTTAAAGTAAAGTGTATAAGTAAAATGAGAGCTGAATATGTGTGTTTCGAGAACAGAAACAGCCATATTCCGCTGCACATGAATGAAGCCTGAAAAGCTCTATTTATTTATAGGCCTCTCCCTGGAGCAAAACAACTGAGAGATCGCCCATGTGTGCCCTCACTGGCAAGCAGTGTGGCGACGTAGCATCCAAGAAGAAACCAGTGTAAACCAGTCTGTACAGGAGAATATCTTCCTTTCTGTAGTGCAGATGTGAGTATACAGTATATCATGCTTTAATCATATATTAGCATGATTAAAGTAACAGTAAGAAAACCCGGCAATTTGACAATTGTATTACTGCTCAAGGAAATATTTTATCATTTTACAACTATTTAAGTAAATCACCCTTAACTTCCAGCATGACAATTTGCTAATATTGAAAAACCCTAATGCCCATATACACTTAGAGTACATATCCCAATAGTTTACTATAAGACTTTAATTTTGCTTAATGTGTTTAAGTGTGATTCTATTAAAAGATATTTGCTGTAAAATCAATATGAAATTCAAATGAAATTTCAAGTCTTGCCCTACATTTTTTTCTATAAAAGGAATAAAATGAAAATATAATGTATATATAAAAAAAATACCAAAAAGTATTTTTAATCTTCTTTCCAAAAATGTTATCAGACTGATCTGTGACTCAAAATGTCTTTTTGGTGAAAATATTAAAGGCCATTTGTAGGGAGCAAATGTGTTCCAAAATCAGGTTTTAATTTATATACGTTTTGTGCACCTATATTTATGCACCAATATTATTACAAGTTGGCCAATACAGATTAAGCAATAGTTAATTTCATTTTACGGCTAACAACTGATATATGAACAATATATAAAACTAGATTATTTGTCTACATAAATAAAAATCAATCATTTAAATGCTACAAGTCAATCACAGCATTATAATGTGCAGAATGAAAATCCATATTCAATTTGAGATGTGCTTAAAATTATGTTCAACAGTGTTATTGAATTTTGGTTTTAAAGATACTTTTTAAGTGAGTATTAGATGATAGCAAAGGCAATCTAAATGTAAAAATTGAGGGAATAAAATAGAATAAATTAAAATCTCTAATACCAGCCGATAACTTATAGGGTATATCATAGGTTTTGAATGTGTGTAACACTAAAATGAGTGTTACTCTGCAATGAGTCACTTTATGCAAGCAAAATGGGTTGCATTTCATGTTGACTGAGCATCTGACATCAGATAAACAAATGCAATATTATAATCACAGTGCTCTATTTTACCTCTCCAGACTAATCTGTAGTCCCTTGACCCATTCTAACCCCCTTCCCTATTGGAAAACCTAATCTCACTCTCCAGCATGACACGTAAAATCTCAGTCAGTTTGACTTCTCCTCCAATGTGAGGATCAGTACCATTCTATGTGGCCTAATCGCTAATGGCCTAATCTCCCGGTCAAGATCCTCGCACTCTGCTCTGTCTCTTAAAGGCTCCTGGGGGCCCGGCAGTCAGATTACACAGGAAACACATCTTGTTTTGCATTATTCATGGCACAGCGGTGTACTAACAGCACCCATTGATGCCATGTACACGACTGCCAGTCTGATTTTAGCCTGATTAACCGGGCGACAAATTTAGCACTTTCACCACTAAGCAAGCAGCACTGCAAACATCTGTGCGATGAATGGACAGAAGAGCATCTCTCTCTCTACGCTCAAGTGCAACTATGTGCACGTGTACAAAATCATAAATGACTCATTTTGGAGTTTTAAATTAGCATGCATGATGACTAACGCACAATGAATAAGGCTCCAAGGACGCAATGACCTCTAAGTCAGCTGTGTGGGGGGGAAGGGTGCTGGAAAAATGGGACTTGGCAGAATATAAGTAGGTGTTAGTTTGGTTGCGGTGGGGGTGTCCCTGTCCAGAGTGCTGAAAGCACTCTATGCTTTGCTGTGATTGGCTGAAAGCTGCATTTTAAGCAGCATTCTCTTGTTGAGTGACATCAGTGCAGCACCAGCTTTCACTCTTTTACTTTCACACACTGCAGAGAGAGTATTGCCAACGTTGCACCAAAGACTAGTTGTAGTTGCTGAAAGACATGGACAGAAAGAGCAAGCTAGAGCGACACCGACAGGAAGAGATAAAGAGAAAGACAAAGACAGAGTAGTACAGAGCGAGACTGATTCACAGAGACATACTGAAAAATTGATCTTAGACAGGATGCATTATTCTCTCTTGAGTAATGTGGTGAGTTTAATGTATATCGTAAGCTAACGTAAATTTTACACGGATTAAGCTTTAAGAGAAGCTCTTTAAATCAGCACTGTGGTTGAAATGACACCATGATGGCCTCAATAGCCTCTTAATTTTTCTTGTGAAACTCAGATTAAGGATTTCCTTCTCCTTTAGTCCCTCTCGTCTAGCAGAGATTCAGTCATATAGCTCCTTATGGTTATTAGACAAAATTAATTTTATCATTATACTGTTGATGTTTGAAACTCAAGTGTAAGTTTGAGCTTGACACCCTGCCCAGTTTGTCTGGCCCCATATGGCCATTCTACCTTCGTTCTCCACAAATAGTATCAACATGAATGAACCAGATGCCTATGAATATTTTTCATTCCTTGATTGGCTGACTCATCTATAAATACATAGTACTGCAAACATGCATCCTATTAGAATGAGATTATGCTAAAAGCAGAACAAGCTAAATATCCAGTCAGCAGCCAATGCAAACATTGTTTTCATATAATTCAGATAATTAAGCATCCTAACATTGCTAATATTTGCAGAAATTTCAGCTATAAAATGCTTATATAATAATCCAACAGCACTGGGACGTTTCACGGTTTGTAGTACTCCACCGTTTGTGCATTCCTGTGTTTTTTAGTGACTCTTTCTGCATGTTACATCGATAAACCAGTAGGTGGTGACAGGGGATGGTCTTTATGAGTGAATCATTAGCCAGGTTTCCATCCAAACTTGTGTGCAAAATTGGAATATTGAATAAAACATTTGCGAACAAGCACCGTTTCCTTCCAACGAGTCAAA
>NW_015512881.1:0-1068 GCF_001515645.1 Sinocyclocheilus grahami | reverse complement strand
TCCATCACTCGTTTCTCATGCGATACTTCAAAATGCACATTAAAAGAGGGTGATGGAAACATAGCTATTGTAATCATTCATTCAACTGATTTGTTCAAAATGCTAAATCATATAGGAAGGAAACAAGTGGCTATCTTTTTGGGTCTTTGAATCATTCACTCAATTGTCATTCACAAACATTGATTCAGGTCCGAAACACAGCTACTGTGTTACAAGACGATGCACAACAGTTCTGCTGGGCTTCCTTTGAAACCATTTTTGTTGGTGGAGCAAAAGCATAAAGAAACTGTAAGTACTGGCAGTAAGTTACTCAATATTAACTCCTTGTTTTAACTTTATACAAAATAGTGCTTATTATCCAGTAATTTTACAAAACAGTTTGTTCACATTCATAAGTATTGGGACATTTTCTGTTTGGCTAAAATAGTTTTTTAAGGCATCACATTAGATAATCTTTTCTGGGCAAAAAAATTGGTTGTTTGTTGTCAAAAGTGTAGCGATATAAGCACAGCTTGTCACTTTCTAACAGCTTTCTTTTAGTGAACATGCTAAATATGAATGACCAATTAAAATCAATGCAAAATCTGTATAGAAAACTTTTTATCCTCACGTGAAATTCACGATCAAATGGATTCCTATTGAAATGACTGGATTTCGTCCGCGAAAATTCACTGAACAGCTGTATTGAGTAGAACATATCCCTAGTTATTGTAATGATTAACACATGTGGTTACTGCTAAGACACCTGTGTGAATGTTTACTTCATATATCTACTAAAATCACCTTAGCACCAGTTGGTAAGACATAATTACAAAAATAGTTGAGTAAAGTGAAGTTAGTTCTGAGAACAGCTCTAGCATCATTTGTTTGCAGATGCTAGTTGGTTTGATAATTCTTTATCTAACGCAATGATACAGAGACATTTTAGTGTCAATCACATACTGTTTCACGGCTACTGCTGTTTCTGGTGTCCAGAAAGGAGGCAGACAGTTCCAAACACAGACCTGATATAATGAAACGTTTAGTATGCCCAAGATATGTTGAAATAAACATACGTGCAGTTTCCCC
>NW_015512880.1:0-7930 GCF_001515645.1 Sinocyclocheilus grahami | reverse complement strand
CACATTGGTTCCTCTAGTCTAGGGGGTTCCAGGGGTATGCCCCCCGTAAGAACATTTTGTTCATTTTAAATGTAAATGCACAAATCTGGTGCATTTTGAGAGCAGAATCAAGTGACTCGATCAATGAAGAAATGTGCTCTTCTATTACAAACAATTTCATGCTCTAGTAGTAATTTATTTATTAGTTGCAGATGTGAATGTGATGGTAGGGCACAATTTCACTATATTCAAGCACTGGCTTCTCTCCTGAATGACTTCACGTGAGTCTCTTCAGACCTCAGAACTGAACATGAATTATGAGCTTCTAGAACCTTTGACCTCCTAAATCAACTCCTTTTCACAAATTAAACATAGAAATAAAAACAATAAATAAACAACACTGTTCTTTCTGAGTCTTATTAAGTGCAAACAATAAGTGCAGCCATAATCAGAGTAGGCTACTCTCAATATTAAAAGTGCAAATAGAGACCAAATATTTCATGCATGATACAGAGCTATAGACAACTATAACCTATAATAGCCTACATACTCATAACAGCCTAGATATTGTATGTAGCCTAATTTGCTCGCATCAGGGAGTTGCTCTTTCGTTTTTCTGCAGATATCAGCATGATAACACATTTAATAATCATTTTATACAAGTTCAGTAAAGCAATAAGTGACCTACATTTTAGACATAATATTGCTTGTTTTTGCTCAATTTTGCCAAAGAAAAGAGTTCAAACAAAGATCACACACTGTTTTGAGTCTCTGAGCAATGCACGGTGTGTTTACTTATTGAATGAATCAGCTTTTTGAACGAATCGGTTGAATAAATGATTCAGTGATTCACTCATTAACAGTCTAATGCTTTGTTTCTGAATGAATCAGTTGTTTGAATGAATCGGTTGAATCTCAATGACTCACTCATTAACAGTCACTTGCTGTCACCTACTGGGGGTTTTAATTTCACATTTCGACTATTTTTTTCATGTTTTAAACCATGTTTTTATCAGTATTCAACGTTTTATGTTAAAAACAAAGCATTAGGCATATTTCTGCATCTGTAACTGCAGTTTAAATGCATCCATGTCTCCTCTGAGACACATTAAACTGTGTGAATACATCTAAAAGCTATTTCAGACGCAGATTCCAGAAATGTGTTCTTGTGTTGGAATGAAAGACACTAAGTACCGGATGAAGTGCTTCTTATTCTTACACAAAGACACACAATGGAAGAAAGAGTTAAAACTGAACACAATCTTGCTACTCAAGCTGTGTATGAACATTATTTATACAGTAGTCAAATACTTTTCGTACTTAAGTAGCTACAATAAATATCACATACTTTAAGGCTTTTCCTCGAGTAATATTCTAAACGGTGAGTTTAACTTCTACCAAAGTCATTTTCTGGTAAGATATCTGTACTTTTATTGAGAATGGCTTTCAGGTACTTTATACACCACAGACTAATAATCATAAAGATCACGAAACACCAGCGACATTACAGACAATAGTTCCAGCAGTATTCATTACCATCCAGTGATACAAACATAAAGTCAAGAATTAAACTTACTTTGTCAGTAACTTTGTCCTGCGAGTAACGTTAGAGATGTTACTCAACACAGAAGCTTGTGAAGCAGATCTGGGGCCAGTTCAAGCCCAAACCAGTGTGCAACCTTTTGCTGCAGGTTCTGGTTTCAACATGTTTCCTGCTCTGCGGTCTGCAACAGTGTTTGAGATCGTTTTCTCTTACGGGTTTTGACATGTGTTTCCTCTTGTTTGGTGGATGTGTCAGAAATGTCAGCAGCAGCATGTATATAAACCACACGGTATTAAAGAGACAGCTGCACAATGTAATTAACATCCAAATAAATTCACAAGAGCAAGAATATAGTTTGCACATGTTTATTTACATTAAAGGGAAATAACTGAAATAATAAGAGCAGAAGTATAGATCTGAAACTTCTTTAAGTCTGTCTAAATATCATTTAGTAATTGCAATGTCTTCTGGTCCATATCCTTTCCTTAGGAAGGTGTGCTAGACACTGATTAATGTAACATAAAAATACTATACGTATTCATATATTTTGCTATTGTATTGTGGAGTGACACTTTCATAAACTTTTCTATACTCCTCTGATTATATAATGGTAAATATTACAATAACATAGCACAACAACAGTGATCAGCAATAATGATAAGCCTAATACTCACAATAAAAATAATAAGGTCATATAGATGATAACACAGTCTCGGAGGTAAGAAGTGGATTATCCTACACCTGAAATGTTTGTCTTTTCATCCTGAAATACGAGGCAAATGTTGGATCACAATAATTAGGAACCACAGTTTCCACAAATCCCTTCACTGGATTGGGATGTGCTCTTTTATTCTGGAGGGCAAGGGCAGTGACTGTAACATCGAGAGTATTTAGCAGTTTTAAACAAAAGAGAGATCTTCTTCTAGTCTCTCTGTTTAGTAATCAGAGTCTGGGTTTGGAGATGAGCAGAGCATCTTTAGGTCCACAGCTAAGAGACGATTGCCACGCTCCTATGGCATATAACGTCGACACCGTGCTGAACACGCCATTCAATTTCACTCGGGTGAGCTTTTCTATTTTCTTCATTAAAAGGTTGCTATAAAGTTGTTGTACTTTATTGCTGGTCATTGAGTTCTAACAATAAGATCTGAATACTAATCCAGTAACATTTCAGTTTCTGTGAGCTTGACATTCCTGCAATCAGAGAGCGGTGGTGAGCAGTTTGAGACAGAGGGGTATGTGCACTAGTTTCTGAACATCTCCGTTTGTTTCATTCTTGAAGTCCTTCCTTGCCAATAGAAATAACTGACCAAACTGAGGCAGCACAGCACAGATGAAAAATGCAATAAATCATCAGCAAAGTCATAAAGTATCAATCAATCATATGATCACCTCGGTAAAATTCCCACATGGCAATACTCACATTTCTATTCTTGATAACCTGCATTTAAACAATTTAAATGAAATTAAAACATTTTAATTATGAATCTGCCTGTTTATTGTCAGTAAGTAGAGTTGTCGTATTGGGGGGGGTCAGCAAATTAGATTGTTTTCTTTCTTTTGAAAGGCAAGGCAGTGGCCAAAAGAACTCAAAGTGGCTTTATATTTCCAAGCATTCCTGCGAGTCCATACAAAGACTTTTAACAGGCTCAGAGAACCCAAACCGCTACACTGAGAGGGGTTGAAGGACTAGGATTGGATAGAGCCTCACTGTGATCCTCAGAAGCTGAAACTCTCCAAGTTTCCTGTTTTTTATCAAATCTTTTTAAAGTGTGGGCCTTGTTCAAGATTCCAAAGAAGAGGACTGTGAACACTTTGTTCTGGCTGTGGAACGAGCCGTTTATTTTGGGCTCATGTTTGGCCTTGTCCAGTGAACTGAGTTACTTTGTGACGGAAGATAATCTTCTCAACTCTGGAGCTAACTTTATAGATGTGAGTTCAGTGACTGAGAAGCTGTGGAAGAGATCTACTCGTTTGGTCGCCAGAGCACTTGACGAGTGGAGGACCGCTTTGTCTGAAAAATAACTAAAATTGTTATTGGATTACTCACTGGGGTTTATTAATCCAGATTGTACCGATTCTTCTCCCGAGTTATATTTAACTCCCATAATGGACAATTGTGGAGGCTGTTTCTTAGAGGTTAACAATTTGATTGTGATGAGTTCAGATGTTACTTCTGGAAAGGTCTGTTACAAAATCTGTGTTAAAATCTTTAATAAGAAGACCTTGGATTAAAAAATTGATCCTCCTTGGCGTGGTATGCTTCATTTGAAAGAGAGTGAAAAACCTGAGTGGAGAGTATTGTATAAGTCACCATTATCTAAGAGAATTGGAGATGTTGTTATTGCAGTGAACACTTTTGTTTCTGTTATTAACCTGAATATGGATCAAAACTGTTCTTTTTGTTCAGAAAAGAAAACTGTTTTCCAAGCATTTATGCAGTGTTCAAGACTGTCACCCTTATTTATTGTTTTAAATAAAATTTTTAATTGCTTTAATGAGTGTTTTTCAATGAAGGTGTTTATTTGTGATTTTAAATATTCACAGAGTCGTAAGTGTCAGTGTCGGTTGTTTAATTTTGTATTGGGACATGCAGAAATGGCAATTTATACTACAAGAAAAGAAAGAAATGATCACAGGGTTTGCAATGATTTAAAGGTAGTGTTAACTAGCTCTGTTAAATCCAGAATCTTAATAGATTTGAATTATTTTTTATAATAATTAAAATCTATTAAGATTCTGGATTTAACAGAGCTAGTTAACACTGCCTTTAAATCATTGCAAACCCTGTGATCATTTCTTTCTTTTCTTGTAGTATAAATAGCCATTTTTGCATGTCCCAAATACAAAATTAAACAACCGACACTGATACTTACGACTCTGTGAATATTTAAAACCACAAATAAACACCTTCATTGAAAAACACTCATTTAAGCAATTAAAAATTGTATTTAAAACAATAAATAAGGGTGTCAGTCTTGAACTCTGCATAAATGCATAGAAGACAGTTTCCTTTTGTGAACAAAAAGAACAGTTTTGATCCATATTCAGGTTAATAACAGAAACAAAAGTGTTCACTGCAATAACAACATCTCCAATTCTCTTAGATAATGGTGACTTATACAATACTCTCCACTCAGGTTTTTCACTCTCTTTCAAATGAAGCATACCACGCCAAGGAGGATCAATTTTTTAATCCAAGGTCTTCTTATTAAAGATTTTAACACAGATTTTGTAACAGACCTTTCCAGAAGTAACATCTGAACTCATCACAATCAAATTGTTAACCTCTAAGAAACAGCCTCCACAATTGTCCATTATGGGAGTTAAATATAACTCGAATCAGTACCATCTGGATTAATAAACCCCAGTGAGTAATCCAATAACAATTTTAGTTATTTTTCAGACAAAGCGGTCCTCCACTCGTCAAGTGCTCTGGCGACCAAACGAGTAGATCTCTTCCACAGCTTCTCAGTCACTGAACTCACATCTATAAAGTTAGCTCCAGAGTTGAGAAGATTATCTTCCGTCACAAAGTAACTCAGTTCACTGGACAAGGCCAAACATGAGCCCAAAATAAACGGCTCGTTCCACAGCCAGAACAAAGTGTTCACAGTCCTCTTCTTTGGAATCTTGAACAAGGCCCACACTTTAAAAAGATTTGATAAAAAACAGGAAACTTGGAGAGTTTCAGCTTCTGAGGATCACAGTGAGGCTCTATCCAATCCTAGTCCTTCAACCCCTCTCAGTGTAGAGAAAGCTGCTTTCTTCCAGTTTGGGTTCTCTGAGCTTGTTAAAAGTCTTTGTATGAACTGAATGTTTGTAGATGCACCAGTCCAAGTCCTCCTTCTTTAGGAAGGTTCAATACACTTTTTGGTACCCAGTGCAGCTTGTCCCAAAAAAAGTCCACTAAACATGACTGAATCTTTGATCAAAGATCTGCTGGGGGATCTATGCAACTTTTGCCTGGCATTTATACAAGTTTAATCTATAAACATTAGCCAAGAGAGCAAATAACTTGGTTAGAGGGAGGACCAGATTGATTTTGGTGCTCATGAAAAAATATAAAATATATAGTAGAAACAGTAATTACTATTTAAAAACATTGCATGATTAAAAACAAAGTTTACAGGTCTAAATCTTGGGTTGTAACTCGATTTAATCCACTTTTTTGCTTAATTTTTTTCTTTACAATTATGACAATAAGCAACAGCGAACACACTCCACACACACACAGAATCAGTGGCAGTAAATAAGAAGGTGCTCTGTTACTGCACTCAGCATCAGTCCTATCTGTTCCTTCCTTGATTGTTATTTTGTCAAGAGATGCACAGCTGTTAGAGAGAGACACAGTACTCAAGATGAACTACAAATACATCTCTTGTGAGAAAAACATCTACTGAAGCAAATTAAAAAACAACAAATTTAATTTAAGAAGGTGTCAGAGTTTTAACATATTAATACTTACTTTGTATGCAATTTGCAGAATGTACCATCTGAATATGAACCAGCAGGACAGTCATCACACACTGTATCTCTGAACTCTGTTCCTATACAAATGCAATTAAAAAACAGCATCAGTACATGAGCAATAACGACAGTGACAGGTCTCACAGATAATGACATCATTATTCAGTATAGCATCTGACACACTAAATCAATCTTCACATAACTAACTAATAATCAGCCGAATCATAATTTAGTAGATTTTTCAGGTGGTTTTAAGAGACACAAGCAAGCAATGTCTATCATGAGGAACCACTTAATACTTTCCCCAGGTGCAATAAACTGTAAAGCTGCTTTGGAACAACATGCATATTTCCATAATTGAGTTATTTAATATAAATGCAAGCAGAGTTATTATTCTCAGTATTTATAGATGTATATTAAAGCTGCTCGACTGATAAAAGACTGACCGGTTTGGCTGATGTATTGTCCAGGTGAGCAGGATGAATGTTTCATGGCCCTTTTACAGTTGGAGAGCAAGTCTATACAGTAATAACCTGGCAGAGGTCCACACACTGTATCTGATATTAATGTACATATCTGCTTTACTCTCAGCCCATCACCTTTGACAAGAAAGCAAACAAAAACCTGGCAATGACAAGTCAGCTAGAGAAAAAAAAATTACAATATATTTGAAAGCATGAAAGCATGACGACTCACTAAGAAAGAAAGTTTTACTCACTTGGATCACAGACAGAACAGGGCAGACATTCTGTAAATCCATTAGGAGCATTAGTGTAAGTCCTCACGAGGCATGAAGCACATGTTGTGCTTGTGTACTCATCACAATGTTTATGAACTCGCTTTCCTAGACAATATCAAAAAAAATTGCCAGCACATTTATTATACATTATTTATACATGCTATATGTACATAACTTTTGCATGTATTTGTAACTGTATAAGTTGCAATTATTGTATGTCTGTATATTTCTATAAACTGTGTAGACTTGTTTCTTATGTTCTGTATCTTGATTTTATGTTAAGTACATTTCTAATGCCACAACAAACTCCTTGTGTGCTTGTGCACTTGGCCAATAAATATTTTTCTGATTTAGAAAATAGCCTAGAATAAATAATATAATAATACAAATAATCAGACTGTAATAACGCTGGGTACACAGATTTTCTAATTAATCGGGATCTTGTTATGAACAATCCCAATATTGGTTTTTGACCTCTTTCTTTACTTTATGCCTATTTTCAGGGATATCTGCTTCTGCCGAACAACCTGACGAGTTGTGAATGTTTGCAAATCAGAATCAAAGTNCCTTCCGAGGGAACTTCGAACTGCGTCCTCTAGGGGTCGCTATGGCCTTCGGCGTGACCGGTCAAGGTATACATCTAAACACGACGATGATATTGGCCGGCGACAACCTATGACGTCACTACCGGTGCGACCGCAGTATAAAAGGGTGCCGGTAGAACACATCATCCTCTTCTTCGTTTGTTTGGAGTTTCATACTGGTGAGAACACGATTCTGTTTGTTGTTATCATGGCAAGCACTAGCACTAGCAAGGCGTTTAGGAAGTGTGTGGATCCGTGTCAGCGTTAAGAGCAGGAGATGTTAGATGAGGACAAGGAAGTTGAGACTGAATCCTCTCAAACCTTGTTATGGAACAAGGTTATGGAACGCGCCACGGCAAGGCTTGACTTACCGTGGAAGCGGACTAGGAGGGTGGAGTCTCACAGCTGGCTCAATGAGCGCTATCTTTCTGATCATAACCCTCCATCCCAGGTGAGCCTTCCATTTCTTCCTGATCTTCATGTGGAGATCGTGAAGGCTTGGAAAAATCCGCTCTCTTCGCGTGTCCACGGATTTCAGCAGTCTAGTTATGCCAACATCGAGGGGATGCACGAAAGCGGATATGAGAAGGTGCCTCCCATTGAAGAGACGCTAGC
>NW_015512879.1:26478-26818 GCF_001515645.1 Sinocyclocheilus grahami | reverse complement strand
TTGTGGCTCTGGTGTAGGTTTGTAGATAAGCAGTGGTCATTTAAATCGCTGTTTGTGGTTAAGGTTCATTTAATGGCATTCGAGTTTTGTTGTAGTAGCATGCTGTGTTAAATAGGGCCTCGGCTCTGAACCACATAAAGCTCAAAACCACATACCTGCTGCTGTTTGCTTTTAATTGGAAAAAGGTTTGGCTCAGATTGCAACATTATGTTGAAACACCTTGTAGCTATATTTCATTGAAATGAAAAAGTCATAACTGTTAGTGCTTTTGACGAGCATTTTTAAAGCCTATTGACTTGATTTTTGAATGATGAAAATTCTGCATTAATCTTGGTGTGAA
>NW_015512879.1:7329-7940 GCF_001515645.1 Sinocyclocheilus grahami | reverse complement strand
AGCTAGGTGCATGTGTTTATGTTTATACTCGCTGTGTGCCTGTAAGTAGATGCTGTTTCTACTCAGACTTGGTCCCAGACGGCACACCCACAGACCATTCTTGATCACTATTTGATGCAAAAAAAATATTTTTTTAATGTTTAAAATAGGGATTATAATTCTGAACTTTTCCAGTTTTACCTACTAAATATTTTTAGGCTAGTAATATCATTTGTAATGGGATAATGTATTGTGCATTTTCACTTCTTCTAGACTTTTGGGCCCCATTGTACATGTACAGAAATATTTACAACTGTCGTTGAAAGTTGTTTTTTTATGTTTTTTAGTCTCTGATCCTCACAAATGCTGGATTTATTTGATCATAAATACAGTACATACAGTAATATTGTGAAATATTATGAATTAAAATAACTCTTTTCTATTTATTTTATTATATTTTAAAATATAATTTATTCCCATTATGGCAAAGCAGAATTTTTCAGCAACCATTACTCCAGTCTTCAGTGTCACTTGATCTTCAGAAATCATTCGATTTAGTCTAATTTGCAGATTAAGAAACATTTCTTATTGTTATTGATTTTAAAAAACCGCAGCTAATATTTTTAGGGAAA
>NW_015512879.1:6477-7186 GCF_001515645.1 Sinocyclocheilus grahami | reverse complement strand
ATTCTTCCTGTCAGATGGACGGAGTGGATGATTTGTGACTAAAATAAGCTGCATTATCTACCAGGCTGAATACTGTATTTTATATATAATCATAATTTGGCTAGGTGAGCTTAACTGCATTGCCTGTCCTACAGTATCACTGCAGTAACTGGACCGATCTGAAGCTGTAGTGTTTAGATCATCACCAACACTGAGAGACGGTTCCCCCACCCAGATCACTCCATTAATAACATCTACACAGTTCTGACACCCATCAGCACTTTTTCATGCTTCCGTTACAAGAACAGCATCTCACAGAAAGCATTTGCTTATAAACTGCTTTGTCTGACAAACATCAACACAACATCATATATATGGGACCATATGATCCTAGTTACACCTCTGCATAGAGAGTCATTAGTAGAGAATGACCATTAGCTTTATCGTTCAACTTTTCATCGCTGTAATTCTTTAGGACCCATCATCCCTTTCTCTCTGGTCTACTCCGTTATCAAGTGTTTGGCAGTGCAGCATGTTTCTGAGCGTGCAGCTGTAAGGCTCTATTGACCGCGTGCCATTGCTGCTCCCAAGAGTGGCTTTATCATTCCCAGCTCTCTTATACCTTCACCAATGTCAGGTGCTGTGAAATAAACCTTATTTCCTCCAGGAAATACTGTCTGCCAAATCCAATCACTGGAGTTGTTCTGTTGTATTATATGTTCAGCTGACT
>NW_015512879.1:2405-5918 GCF_001515645.1 Sinocyclocheilus grahami | reverse complement strand
TTCTTCTTCAGTGAATTGATAACATCCAGCACAACCAGTGTAGTCTGATTCACAAACAAATAACTCTTATGAGCTGGTTCTTTTCAGTGAATCGGTAACATCCAGCACAACTACGATAGGCTAAATCTTACAAGTTCCTTTTTTGTGAATCAAAAACACAGCATGACAATAGTAGGATTTTTTAGTGAAAAATTAAAAAGGTTGAGTTACCAGTTTGAATCAGTCTGGCAAATCATTCACTAAACTGAATTATTTAGAGCAGTTACTGAATCAACATCCTACCTTAATTGCAAGATATCATTTTTTAATCCATCAGAATGATTCATTTTATGATTATGGTTTTGATTGTGCATGTTCTTTCATTAATATCCTTTTTAGCATCTTCATCATTTCAGGATGTTGCAGAGTGCAAACGCAGCACAGTGTCAACCAAAACCATTTCCTTTTTTTCATGTTCTTTTATTCATATCTCCCTTTTGTTTTTTCATCAGTTCATACCAGACTGTTTTGCTTTCTAGTGCCATAAACTACCTAAACTTTCACTTCTGTCATTCAAGGAAGAATCTGAGACATTTCTAATTCTTTTTTCCTGTGTTACTGTAATTTGACATCTTTTTATTTTTCTCTCCCCATGAACAGTTGCTACAGAAGATGGCTTTGGTTATAGCTTCCTGCGTAAATGTCCATATGGAGGTATTGTAGATACTGCCAAACTACTTTTAACACCTGCAGCTTATGCCAATGAAGTTCCAGCACCACTCGACACCAGACGTGCTGTGAAATCACAGGGCCTCCTGATATTAACCCTCAGATCTGTCCCTCTGCAACAATATAATCACAGCTGAAATACCGAGCCCAGTTTCACTGCTGTTATTGTCCTGCTCTCAATGACACTGTCTCGTGTGTCTTTTACTGTAGATGTTATCTTTCTTAGACCTTTATTGAGTTGGCTTGTCCCAGTCTGAAGTTACGACAATTCTGGATAGAGATCTATAAGTTGTTGAAAAGACAAACCACACTATTGCAGGTGACAATAAAGCTGCCCCATGTGAAACTGCCAAATCGGAAGGGATGGTCCACCCCATTCCTGTAGGCATGGGATCTTCCTGTGGAAGAAATGGCTATGTCTGCCATATTCCATGTCACTGATTTGAAATATTAACAGACTAATTCCTCCCAGCAGAACTGCCAGCTTTGGAAATGTACGCCTTTTCAGTCAGGGTCATGCCAAAAAATGCTTGGGTATGAAGGAAGCGCACTGACCGTGTAACTGTTGATAATCTGGATGTTGTTACAGAAGATGTACATCAGAACAAACAAAAAAACAGCTTGACTCAACAGCAGAGCCTGGTCAGAATCATCAATCATTACCTTTCCTCCTTTCAGATGTCTTTCAACTTAATGATCCAGGGTGGAAAATGACAACATATTACACATATTAAATTTATTCATAAACCATTTTTTCCAACAGGTGTGTCCAAACTAGTTGAAAAAGTAGAGCCAAAAACTTAAAATGTACCAAAAAAATCCAATTAAAATATGAATATCATAATGAATACTAATAGTATATAAATAATACTACAATTGCTATACTGGTATTGTATTTATGAATATTTTGAATGTTCTTTTCTGTACATTTTAGGTTTTCATTTTAATTTTAGTTTAAGCTTCAGTGTTGTCATTTTTTGGGCTTTTTAAGTTATTTCTATGTTGCTTTCATTTATTTTTATTTCAGTTAGTTGCCAGCGTTTCTAATTTTTTCATATAATGTTTATATTTTATTTATTTTTGCTTCATTTGATTTAGCAAAAAAATAATAGAAATTAATTTAATTTTAGTAAACTATAACATCACTGAGCAGAGCAAATGTAGGCATGTAGTGTAGAGGTGGACCAAGGGGACAAAAAATATATATATTTTTCCAGTTTATGTGTGTACTGATAGTTTATCTTTTCAAGGTTTTTCTTCTGTCAGTGTGAACTTTGTTTTCTCTAGCAAGGTTATGATTTTCTTGTCACGAGCACATGTTGTCCTAACCAGTTGCTATGGGATAGTATTTTGTCTGTCCCCACTAAAAGCAAAAATTCTGCACAATAACAATCTCCTGTTGAGGCTGGTTCGGACACAACAGCGGGGCTTTTGATTCATTTAGCAGTATTGCACTGTCATAACCTTTTTCTGTACTCGGTTGCATAGCAGCAACGCAAATAGATTTGGAGATATCATAACATGCATTACAAAATTAATTAGACCACAGCATTAGGTTTAATTTGCAGGATTCTGGCTTTCTTGGCTGAGTTAGCAGTCTACCCCTTCCCAAATCTCAGCAGCTAGGGAGTTGAATGTGCAGTCACCCAGATAATGTAAAAGCTAGTTTTACGCTCCTTCACAAGGGTTTGCAGCCACAGCATTAGGTTTAATTTGCAGGATTCTGGCTTTCTTGGCTGAGTTAGCAGTCTACCCCTTCCCAAAGCTCAGCAGCTAGGGAGTTGAATGTGCAGTCACCCAGATAATGTAAAAGCTAGTTTTACGCTTCTTCACAAGGGTTTGCAGCTCTTTAAAGGGATAGTTCACCAAAAAATGAAAATTCTGTCATTAATTACTCACCCTCATGTTGTTCCAAACCCGTAAGACCTCCGCTCATCTTCGGAACACAAATTAAGATATTTTTGATGGAATCTGAGAGCTCTCTGGTCCTTACACAGTAGACAGCAGGGATCCTTACACGATCAAGGTCCAGAAACGTAGCAATGTTTCCTTGATCGTGTAAGGATCCTTGCTGTCTATGGGAGGGTCAGAGAGCTCTCAGATTCCATCAAAAATATCTTAATTTGTGTTGAGGTTTTACAGGTTTGGAACAACATGAGGGTGAGTAAATAATGACAGAATTTTCATTTTAGGTGAACTATCCCTTTAAAATGAGAGCCAGACTCAAAAACAGCCATTCTGAATCATACAGACATTGCATGCATACATCATACATAGAAAAAAAAATTCTATATTTAATACAAAATTCACCATATGCATGTTCATACACTTATAAATACTTCTAAGTACAGTATTTTAAATTATCATGGGAAAAAATACTGTTTATATTGATGTAGATATTATTATTTTGATATACTGTCGGCATGCTTTACCCCCCTGTTTAGTATGCTTAATATGCTTCATGTTTATTTATATGTGTATATGCAGCATACACTAAGCCCAAGAAAAATTTCGGAACTTGTGCTCTGCATTTAATCCATCCAAGTACACACACAAGGGTTTAATCTCAGTCGTGGTTTGAGGGTGGAAGGAAGTGCTGGTTATTCACTCCACCCACCTACAATCCCTGCCAGACCTGAGACTTGAACCTGTGACCTTTGGGTTATAAGTCCAACTCTCTGTCCGTTAGGCCACGACTGCTCTGAAGTTAAGCTGCAGAAGCCATTTACTGGCAGACATTAGATCATAAAAACCACAACAGGCCCGAGCATTTTAATGATACTTGGAAGAGAGTCAGCAGCTTCA
>NW_015512879.1:1852-2395 GCF_001515645.1 Sinocyclocheilus grahami | reverse complement strand
GTAAATACTGGACAGGATATCAATCTCTTTTCCAATCTCTCCTTCAGGCTATGACTTCGCTGCGGTGTTGGAGTGGTTCGCCGAACGTGTGGACCGCATCATTCTGCTGTTCGACGCCCATAAGCTCGACATCTCAGACGAGTTCTCGGAGGTCATCAAGGCCCTCAAGAACCATGAGGACAAGATCCGCGTTGTGCTCAACAAGGCCGACCAGATCGAGACGCAGCAGTTAATGCGCGTCTACGGCGCCCTAATGTGGTCGCTGGGGAAGATTGTCAACACACCTGAGGTGATTCGTGTCTACATCGGCTCTTTTTGGTCGCATCCGTTACTGATTCCAGACAATCGCAAACTGTTTGAGGCGGAAGAGAAAGACCTGTTCAAGGATATCCAGTCACTGCCCCGTAACGCTGCCCTTCGCAAGCTCAACGATCTGATCAAAAGAGCTCGTCTTGCTAAGGTAAAATTCTATTACGTTAGCCTTTGAGATTTCACATGTAGTCCAGTGGTTCCCAACCCTGGTCCTGGAGGCACCCCAACACT
>NW_015512879.1:0-1394 GCF_001515645.1 Sinocyclocheilus grahami | reverse complement strand
AAAAGCAAAACAAGCACTTATGGATTTATATGTTGATTTTCAAGGGAAAACATTTAGTGCATGATTCAGAATAAAAGGTATCTTTTTCTCCATTTATTTAGTTGAGATGCTGTGTGAATGCTGTTGTCGTTCCAACATGGTTTTGATGTGGTCCAGCATATAGCTCTAGTATAAAAGTAATAGCAGTGACATGCACTTTGTGTGTTTACAGGCCTTTTGTCTGTCTGGTCTTGCAGATTTTGCCCAAATAATGAGGCCATTTTCCAAACTGTACAGTCTGCTGATGTGGCTCTGTGAATGACCCTGATGTTTGCCTACATTTTTGATCAAGACTGAACTCAGAGTAGTGTTAATTTTGTCAGCTATTTTTAATTTAGTCTTAGTATTAGTCCTGTGTCAAATGTAACTTTTAGTTTTGTCCTGTTTTAGTCTTAGTCGACTAAATGTCTGAGAATTTTAGTCTAGTTTTAGTCAGTGGAAAATTTGTCTTACTGTATAATGGTTAAAATTATGAAAAAAATATATTATTTTGCTCAATTTTAATTGCAGTGATTGTTGTCATTTGGGAAATTTATTTTTACATTTCATCAGAAGTTGCTCTTTCACCAACAGACACAAATCAATAGAATATTGACTCGTATGCATGGTTTATTTTACCTCATCTAATGTTAGTGTACAGATTTATAACAGGATATCAATTAGAGGCTAAATAAACACCAAAGACTTCAGATATACACTCGCCCTGTCTACGTTATGAAAACTGGTGTAACAAAAACCTACTCTCAAATATTATAACAGAGAAATTCCTAATAGTAATTCCAATCATTCCAAATTGCATTAATGTTTCTCTTTTAAAACAATGGCAAAAAGACTTTTTGCTGCACAGAGGTTGCGTAAGAAACATTACAATTCGCAACCACTATCGAAAACAATACAGTTGAGATTCCTGACAGAACAGACTGGCTGAATGACACTTTCATTTAAGCAGAATACCTCAAATGGAGATCACTGAACTCCACCTTACTTGTAGAGTACTGTATGTCGGAGTTTTCAGATCACAGCGCCTCCGCAGAGAGAGTGTGTGTGAATGGTTGCCAGATTGCATAAAGCAAAAAGCCAGGCAGAGTAGCCTACATATCCGTTTAACAGAAAAGCTCTGATTGGGGGATTTGAGGTCTGATATCTGATATCTGGCAACCGCAAACATGAACGCTCGCATAATAGTCTTGTACAGCAGTCTGAAATGTTTTGGCTCCACTTTTTTCAACAAAAATAAAAAGGTTTTGATAAAGTTTTAGTTTTTTTAACTACATTTTAGTCTCGTCTTTTTCGTCAACGATATAACGTTCATTTAGTCTCAGTTATCATTTAATGACCTTATTACCGTCTCTTCA
>NW_015512878.1:7710-7932 GCF_001515645.1 Sinocyclocheilus grahami | reverse complement strand
TATTTTATACCTCCCCAAAGAAGAAGGTGGACAAGGTTTAATTAAATTTACAAAGTAGGTTTGCTGCCTTCCGTTTATGTTTTTTACAAAGGTTCTTGGATGGTTCAACAGATTGTAGCTGGCGTGCGGTTAGCTGCACGATTCTGCGCACCCTTGGAGGTTTTGGACTGGATAAAGCGCTTTTTTTAATGGATCCTACGAAGTTGGATTTATCAGAACTGC
>NW_015512878.1:5479-5795 GCF_001515645.1 Sinocyclocheilus grahami | reverse complement strand
CAGTTGCCAAAGACACGCAAGGACGAACGCACATCTTGGCTCTCATCTCCAACACTTTCTCAAGTGTCTGGATTCTGACTGCAGACACATACGAGAATCGTAAATCACTAACATTTCCAACAATATGTTCCAGTACTGCAGTTTGGACACAAAACAGGCAGTGAATGGAGCTCAGAAATGACCCTTACTCCCTCCCTTTTCTGTTTTAGTGCTCTATAGGGATTGTAAAATAGCAAGTACCGAGATGACTCACAATATTGACTGTTCATTTTTTTTTAATTAAATGTTGCAAAGTCAAAAATTATGCTTCAATACA
>NW_015512878.1:2471-3790 GCF_001515645.1 Sinocyclocheilus grahami | reverse complement strand
TGTTCATTTCAGCTGGAAACTGCAGTGAATTGTATGTATAGGTATGTTTTGGAGCAAAAATGTGGGTAGAGGCACATTTTTCTGGTGAATCGGGTTGAAAAGAGTGTAGCCAGTCAGTGTTATTGCCCTACACGACACCTCACCATCAACACGAAGACAAAAGTGCCTCCCAAAACACATCAGAAATCCTGCCATCCGCCCCTCCCAGAGCTCCCTGACATTTGAAAGATTACTCATTTTTATTTATCCTTCTATTTATTGTCCCCCCCCTCCAAAAAGCTCACTAGGGTATCTCCATGAATTCTGATTAGCAATAACAACAATGAATGCAATCATAAAGACGGCGAGCCAGAAATGTCAGAGGACAGGGATTAGCTAAACGGGAAGACACGAGACGGGCTCAGATTTGATTTCTTCCCTTTAGAGGGATTCGGATTGAATAAATGACTGTAGGCTCGTGTCTGACGTTAAGCATTCATCACGATGAGGGGAAGAGAGGAGAACACCTGTGTGTGAGAGAGAGGAGGAGAAAGGATGGAGATGTGGCCAGATGCATCTCTGAGGTTTCTTGTCAGATCAGCACATTTGTCTAGAGACACGCTTCATCTTTCTGTGAGTTTGATTGAATTACTTTATAGTGGAGAAAATGAAAGGCTGTCCTATTAGCTTTCAGGAGGGACACTCATGCTTCTGATTCCTTAAACAACACACTACAAACATCAGCGCTCTGTGCTGACAGATATGACTGGAGCAAAAACTCTATGTAGGCACCAAGTGTTAGCACTGCAATGATATCAAAACACTGCTCTGCCCTTGTGGAAGAGAAGTGCAACTAAACGGCGGGTTAAATGCTATGTCATGCACTCATTATTTACACTGTTAAAGAGTTGGGTTGCCA
The DNA here is from genome assembly GCF_001515645.1 of Sinocyclocheilus grahami. Lineage (NCBI taxonomy): Eukaryota > Metazoa > Chordata > Actinopteri > Cypriniformes > Cyprinidae > Sinocyclocheilus > Sinocyclocheilus grahami. The sequence goes on along the minus strand of NW_015512878.1, from coordinate 2,892 downwards.
ATACACGTGGCCAAAGTTTCAAAACTTTGGTAACAAGTTTAGCTCGGTAACACTTTCACAAGTGTAGCTTGAGAAGAATGTTGAGAAGAATAGGGAAAGATAACCTTGTTCAGCTTCCCAAAGAACTCAGAGTTATATGAAGAGTGGATTCAGTTTGTTTTTCCGGCCAGCAACAGAGTTTCGCAAGTGTGTTTGTTTGTTCCCGTCATTTTGGTGACAAGAGTTTTATAAACAAGGCCCAGCTCGGCGCTGGATTTGCACATCGTTTGATACTGAAAGATGGAGACCGCTCAGCGGAAAAAAGATCTACCTGCAGGAGCTTGGCTGTTTTCGGAGAGAATCGTAAAGCTGTATCTGTCTTTTATAAATCTGATACAACTAAAGACTCTTCAGAGATATGAAGGATGCAATACTACTCTAT
>NW_015512878.1:0-915 GCF_001515645.1 Sinocyclocheilus grahami | reverse complement strand
GAAAAGGCTGTACATTACATTCAGACGGTGTTATTTTATAAAGTGTCTTTGGCTGTTGTGTTACAAAAACCCAACTGATCAGGTCTGATTATTGATTATGCAATAGTAGTTATTATACAAGGCTTTCTTAAGACCAGTCATTAAGACACAACCCCAAAACTAGTCGATTGTAAAACGATGGATTTTGGCCCTTCCCTAAACCTCTATTTCTCATTTTGAGGTAAAAACCAAACTGCACAGAAAGATGAAGGGAGAGTAAGAGTGAAGCGGAGCAGGACAGCTAATTAAGTGTGTGTGTGTGTGTGCGCGCGCGCGCGTGTGTGTGTGTGCGGTTCAAAGCAAACTCATTAGACGGAGCCCAGCGAGTGAACGCAGAGAAGACGCCTGACAGACATCAGCTCTCCCACGCCGCTGACATTAAGACGTCGAGGCAGGCGGCCTATCGATTTCTCCGCTCATTCTCTCGCTTGTTTTCGGACAAACTTCAGGGGCAATAATCAGCTGAGAAAGTTGGGCTCTCTAAATGTTTAATTAGCTTTCAGAGCAGCAGCTGCAGTGTGAGAGCGAGAAGGTGTAGGGAGCGATCACTATTGACAGCGATCAACAACAGCGGCTGATTGAACACAGACACTGAGTGACAGGCTCCAAATACGGCCCTGATGTTAACAGAGCTCCGGCTCACACTCAGCTGCACATCTGAAAACACACCTGGACCTGGAGTGCTCTAATCTGCACAGCTGATATATAGCTGTTTGATCCGTATGCCTACAAATATCATATGCACTGCGGTCACAGTGTCTCAGACCACTGAAATGCATGTTTTGCATTAGATTAGTAATCTAAAAAATTATTCATTTTATGTCATAATTTTTAATATAATATAATATAATATGTGACCCTGGACCACAAAACCAG
>NW_015512877.1:27446-27854 GCF_001515645.1 Sinocyclocheilus grahami | reverse complement strand
AAAAAAAAAAGCCATTTTCCATATCAGATATGTATTTAATGTTACGGTTTTTATTTTAAAATAATTATTTAATGATTTTTTAACACAATTTAAACAGTAAACCTATTGTGAATCACAAAAAAAATCAAGTTTTTATTTCTAAATAGTTTTTATTAACTTTCATTTGATTTTTGATTTTATGTTAGTACATCAAGTATACTGAATTACTGAATTGAATTTTAGTTAAAAAAACGGAATTAAAATGAGAAATGTTTACTAATCTAACGTTGTTTTAGACTTTATTTCATTAAATTTTTTTATGGTTTTAATTTTAGTTAACTATAGTAACCCTGATAATAGCACTTTTAGAGTTCATTTAAAACACACTGACCCTATATTTTATATAAAATATAAAAACTAAGGTAAAAA
>NW_015512877.1:7506-7933 GCF_001515645.1 Sinocyclocheilus grahami | reverse complement strand
AGTACGAGCAGAACATCATCAACTACAAATCCAACATTGACAAACAGGAGGGAGATCACCAGCTCATTCAGGAGGCGCTCATCTTCGACAACAAACACACCAACTACACCATGGAGGTATTCTGTTACAAACACAGGCTTCATTTTCAGAACAATCACTCTTTTTTTGTTTTGTTTTGTGTTATACGGGGGACTGGGACTAGTTTCATGCTACCTATGAATATTTCACAGGCTTTTAAAATCAATTTTTTTACACACAAAACTTAAAGCCTTTACAAAGCAAAGATTTTACAAAGATCATTTAAAACACATATTAGTCCTATAGTGGGGTAAGTTGTCACAGTGGGAACCTATCGTTTTATTGACACAAATTCAAGAGGAATGCCTTTATTTAAAATATAGCTAATGTAGCTTAAGTAAAAAAAAAA
>NW_015512877.1:827-3552 GCF_001515645.1 Sinocyclocheilus grahami | reverse complement strand
TTTCTCTTTCTTTCCTCTCATCTTCCTCTCTCCTCTCGTTTTCTCCAAGTCCCCAAATGTAGCTTTTCCCTAGTTTCCCCTCTGTTTTCTGTCTGCTAGCTTTAACATCATATTTGTACTACATCCACCCTGTAAAGGACGTGTAACGGGGGGTGGGGGGTGCCAAACCCGCCTATATGCATCTCATATGATGAGTCTAAAGTCAGCATGGAATTAAACCAACCCTATTTAAGTTCCTAATTCATGTTTTTGTGAATAATTCTTCATTGCAGTTTAGGATCTTTCATTGAAATGTAATAACTAACGACTTTCGTTTTCAGATGCTGTCATCTAGGCCGGAAACAATCAAAAAGCTGCAATCACAATGTAAATGTAAATTGGGTTATAAACACCGTTTCATGTCAACTTTTGCACGCTAAGCCAAATCGTCCCTCTCTGTGCCAAATAAAACCTTCCAACATGATAAAAGCTATATTAAAAAGTGTGCTTGCTAAAGAGCGCTTGTGAAGATGCATGCTGCGTGGATTCTGCAGACATTAATATGCAAGAGAGCCCCCCTCTTCGTTAAGTCTGTACTTTATTTTAAGACCCCAAAAAGCACTACTGCTGTCCAGTGTCGTCTTAATATGAAACTGTGAGAACAACTGAATAGTCTCTACACAGAACATGGTGTCGCTGTATGTTGTGTCGTCATGTTTACCCCCTTAATATCGTTTATGATGTACGTCGTCACTGTTCGGAGGCCAATTCTTTATTTGTTTTCCTTCTATTTGGAGATTTTGTGCCAAAATTATCAACAAAAGCCAGTAACTGAACTTAAAGATGTAATGGCAGAGTGTATGTGTTGTACTGACCGGAAAGGTTTCTGCTAGTCAAAGAGCTAAACGAAAACCAGGTTTGCCTTAAAACCGACTGTAAGCACCAGGTACGTACAAGACAATGTTTTAAGAGTTTTGTTATTCACACTCCTGTCATTTAAAGGTAATAGTTCCCTCAAAATAATAAAGTTCTGTCAATATTTACTCGCCGTCATGTCATTGCAAGCGTTTATGATATTCTGTAAGTCTAAATCAGCTGATTGGCTGTCGATGCTTTTTAACGTTCTGAAAAAAAGTCTGAAAAAGTTAACAAATTGTCGTGGCGGGAACGTCCCGATTTTTCACAGAAGGATTATATAAGGCTTCATAGTTATCTGTGAAGACAAGAAAAACATTATGGTTTTAAATGCGAGTGAATGATGACGGTTTTTATTTTAGGGGAACTATTCCTTTGAGAGTGTTGGAAGTTTTGGAATGTTTTGGAAGGAGGCAGAAGGTTCTGATACCTTCATCCTCAGGCAGGCCTTGACGTCATGGATACGGTCTAGTTTCTATTGGCGATATTTAGATCATTTCAATTACAGATGTTGTTTGTTGATTATTATACATCATGATGTGATTTCTGGGTAAAAGTATTTCACTGACCTTTCAGATCGCCTCATTGTGATCACCGCTCTGTCTCCTATGGGTCTCCATTTCCTCGAATGCCTTTCAAACACAGAACAATTAAAAGTTAAACCGAAAAACCCAGAATAAAACGTCTCAATCGGCTCTTTTCTGTATGTGTCGTTTGTTCTGTTGATTGTGTGTTAATCTCTGGTGCCTGCAGTAGGGGGAGCGTTAGGATGAACTAACAGTAGATCAACGGTCAGCTGTGGGTTTCAGGGATTGAAGCCTTGGATATTGTTGACAAAGCTCTCAAATTTGTATTTCACTTTAAATAAAGTTTTGTTCGTAATAAATGATTCACGCGACTCGCAATAACTTCTGCACATTTATAATCGTTATTATAACAGTTTTGGAAATTAACAATAACTAGGAAATTAACAAATAGGCCTAATAGAGATTTGAAATCCAGATCATATAATGCTAATATGTTTTTATATAAAAACAATAATATTGCTTATAATATAATACAATTATATTGTATAAAAACAATGTAAAAGCAAAAATATATTTTATTTTATAACTAATGCAATTTTGTTGTATTCAGATTTTGTACTTATATGTATGTGTGTGTATTATTTTTATTAAGTACAAAATCTGACTACAACAAAATTGCATTAGTATACAAAAAAGCATCTGGTATGGAAGGCTCAACACAATGGAACCAGGTTAATTCCAGACTAAACATATAACATAACATTCCAAGAAACATAATAATACAAAATAATTAAATATAATACAAATATAATTACAAGTTATATAATACAAACAAACAGTTTTAATGCCTTTTGATTTTTCATTTTACTAAAGGCATCTGAGAAGTATTTTAGATCATTAAGTACAATAAACAGGAGATTTAAATGTATAAAATATTTTGCTAATAATATAATCGTAATAATCAAACTGTACAAAACCAAGCACTCTTTGGATATTCTGTGCATTACATCTGAAACCATCAGCAACCACACCCCTCTCTACCATCTAGTCCGGCAATGCTTTCTAAAAAGACAAATTACATGTAAAACATATATCTGTATCTTGAGTTTTCATAAATATTCATGCGTTCTCCTAGTTCTGTGACGTCACAGGTGCTCATGTGCACTCCCACTTCAGATCAGTTTTTTCCAGCCCAGGTGTTTTCTGTTAATTGTACCTAATAAAAAAGTGTACTATTTATTGCATTAACACCCTGATCTGATTTATGCACATACCAGCATGCTCTGATTGTTGATAAGGTTATA
>NW_015512877.1:0-455 GCF_001515645.1 Sinocyclocheilus grahami | reverse complement strand
TATATACTAATGAGAGGCTGACACTGAATCTTGATGTGCTTTATTCGGTAGATTAACATCTATCAAAGTCCATCTCATTCAATGGTCTAATTGAATCGGGTGGATCCTCGTAGAGAAAGGTCAATAAAAACAATTTCCTTATCGGCAGAGCAAAATCCCGACTCCAGCGATTTGTTTTCATGTCATGAACTGCTCCATTGTGTCAAAGAGCCCCCAATCCATTCACCGCAGCTTTATGGTACTTCAAGACCCACTGCTGAAATCAACCTGAGTTGAGAGGATTATTTCCAGAGATGAGTGTGCGGCCGATCTGAAGAGGATGATGTGTGGGGTGTTTTCATAGATAAGCTGGTTTGAATGGCCCCGGCTGGATGCGAGTTGTGGCCGACACCAGACTGGCCTTCATTATGAAGATTGGCTGCTGGTCTTAATCTAGATTTCCTTTTTCATCTCCA
>NW_015512876.1:6767-7933 GCF_001515645.1 Sinocyclocheilus grahami | reverse complement strand
GTTTTGTCTCAAGATGCACACCAGTAATGTTTTCTTCTAAGGAACATTTATAAAAGATACTTAAATGTCTTTATATACTTTATATCTCCAAGTTGTGACTTTATATCTCACAATGTGACTTTAAATCTCTCATTTGCAACAATTTTTTTGTAATTGCAGCTTTATATCTCACAGTAGCACATTTATCTTTTACATTGTCACCCCGTTTCTCGTAATATGACTTTCCAGCATATAAAACTTTTTTATTTTAAATTTTTCACAATTATGTTTTTAATGTTTTTTTTTTAAACGGGCTTTCATACTCTTTTATGCCTCTACCCCGGGTTTGTTCTGAGAAGCTAAGCAGGGTCTGGTTTGGTTGGTAATCAGATGGAAGACAACACAGGCACAATAACCTCCAGACCATGATACAGTGATGTCAACGCATGTGTTTGAAGATGTTTAAAGACATTCAAGTGTGTGTTTGTGAAGCTGTAGGTTGTCACTGCAGCTGTACTCTGTCTTATTCATCAGGTGTGGAGGGGAAGGCAGGAATGGCTGCCATAGTGGACGTGACGAATGACTTCAACTGTGAGACGTTTCTACGAGATGTGCAGAACGCTCTTCCCTCATACGCTCGCCCCGTCTTCTTACGACTTTCACCCGAGGTCGACAAAACAGGTGACAGAAACAGAGTCATGCTCAGTTTCCCTCCGTATTTTCTGTGTTTTCCTCAAACACACACTGTAAAAAATTATCCTAAATTTAATGGTAAAAATGCTATGGGAAAAAATATGTTAGTTAACAGTTCCCTTATACTGTGAAAAACTGGAGGAGTTATAATGAGGCTTTGCATAGTAATTGTGCAGTAAAATATTTAAAACTATTTCTAAAGCGTTTCTAAGTAACTAAAGTTTTAATTAAAACATCTTCGAAGTAACTAAATGCATTTTAAATGTAACTTTTTCTAAGTAACTAAAAACGTTTTAAATGTAAGTTTTTCTAATCAACTAAATACATTATAAAATTAAGTTTAACAAACTAAAAAAAGTAAGTTAATAAAGTTTTAAATTTAAGTTTTTTTCTAAGTAATTAAATAAGTTACTAAATGTTGTAAATTTAAGTTTTTCAAAGTTAATTACTAAATACGTTTTACATTTAAGTTGTTCTAAGTAACTAAAGTTTTA
>NW_015512876.1:4728-5589 GCF_001515645.1 Sinocyclocheilus grahami | reverse complement strand
GGGTATCAGTGTGTGATTATCTAGTCGGTCAGAAGACTAGTTAAACAGTTGTGCTCTCGGTCTGTTATGGGGTTTGCTGGTTTTGGAGAGGTTTTCACATTCAGCTGGCTTTGAGAACAGACAGATTTCTCCAGGTGTTATTGGCTTACAGCACTTTTAATGTGGTCAACACTGTGATATTGAGACGTCTCTATGATTTCAGTTTTTTTATATTCATTTCAGACAGGGAATAGTAATAGTATTACACATGAACAGTATGCAAAACACACACATTACACTTTACAATGTCAATGTTAAAAGCAACGACTCCTGAGAAACTTGGTGTTTTAGTAAAATTAAGTGTATTGAATCAAAATGTTTTGATGTGACATAATCATTAACCATTAGCAAATCAGATTGATGTTTTGGCTATTTTACCTTCACTTGAATGCAGTTTTCTTAACAATTTTAATAAACTGAACATAACAATTGTACACCATTAAGTACATGAGCATGTTTTTTTTCAGCTTTAGATAATCATAATAGAACAAATGCTGCAAAATGCTGCTCTTACTCTCATTATCATAGAAACACTAGTTATAGTTCATCCAGAAATGTAAATGTCGTTACAAACCTCTATGGACTTACTTTCCTCCGTTGAACACAAAAGAAGATATTTTAAAGACTTTGACTTCCATTACAGGTGAACTATCCCTTTAACAAATTACCAAATGTTGAAAGTATAACAAATGATATAGATCATCATATGTGTAAAGGCCGTCCAAACACAGGCTGTTAAATCTCACAGAGAGACACTGAACAGTCTGACTGAAGCAGAAATCCAGCACAGAGGGGTTGAGTGAATGTGGTGTTGAATGTGTG
>NW_015512876.1:2962-3501 GCF_001515645.1 Sinocyclocheilus grahami | reverse complement strand
TGGATGACGGCACTGTTGTTTTCTGTACAGCTGCTTTAATTACAGCTGAATCTCATCTGGCAGCACTGGCAGGTATTTAACTGAATCAAATCAACATTGAACTGACTTGAGCTGAACAACAACATTGCTGCTTTTTTGTATTGAACTCATGTTATAATTGTGGAACTTCACAATATTATTGATCTGAACTGAACCAACAGTAAACTGACATGAACTGATTAATGTCAGTACTGTGTTTTAGTCTGAACTGTCTCCTAGTTATTTGATTGATTCTGTTACTTATCTCTGTGACGCTGCTTCGACACAATCTGTATTGCATAAAATGCTATATAAATAAATAGCAGTAGGCTATTGACAGATAAACTTTTGATTTTTATAATGTATTAGTAAATATTGATATTAACATGAACTGAGATTAATAAATGCTTTACATGAATTGGTTAGGTATGTTAAGTTATCTACTGTCAGAAAACATAACGTATTGTAAAGTGTTTGCAAAAATGCAAACGTAAACGTTCCTACCTTGGAAGTGGAAAACT
>NW_015512876.1:1746-2951 GCF_001515645.1 Sinocyclocheilus grahami | reverse complement strand
CAGCTCAGGTTCATTAAATAATATTAACAGACACAACCTCTTCTTCTAATAACGTAGAAATGTTGAAATCGACATAAACGAAGATTAATAAATGCTTTAGAAATATCCCTCATTGTTAGTTCCATGTTAACTAATGTTAACAAATGTAACCGTATTGTAAAATGTAATTAATGTAAATGCAAATGTTCCTACCTCGGACCTGTAAGTGAAAAGCTCTTCAAAACTGGAAAACTTAATTTCAAGAGTCGTGACGCCCTGACAACGAGATCTGGAAATTTTTTTTTTACCAGAATCTTATGTATTGAACCAGAACTCTACATGCAGTGTTTTCATGTTGTCAGTGTTATAGTCATACCGACAGCACTGGAGCTCGAGTTGACGGTCACTGGACTTGAGAGTACAGGAGCATTTACAGCTTCACCTGATTGAAGAGACAGAGAAATGTATTCAGAGAATTTCTGATGTTACAGTCGTAGCATTTGTAATGCTTCTCCTTCATTACCATCCTTGTATTCGTTCTCTAACTGTTCAGCCAGATGGTTCTCATTCATCTTCCTCAGGATGTCCAACATGGCCTGCACAGCTCCTGCTGGTGTGAATCGTGCCACCATTATGTCCACTAGGCCAGTGGCTTCTGCGTTCTCTGTATCAGCTGTTGAAATAAAGGTATAATTCTTCTTTAAGAGCCATTTAAACCTGTGTAGTTTTTTAGAGTCCAGATCATCCAGAATCTTTAGAAGCAGTTCATCAACAGGCGTCATCTTCTATCATTGGTGTTTCTGTGCAGGAGAAGAAAAAAAATATTTAAAACAGACACAAGACTGTAAAAATGCGGCACTAAATATCAAAGTAGGATGTAATGCATTTAAAACGGCGATGAAATACATTTGCAAACTATCATTATATTCTGTGAGCTTATTCACGATCAAGATTAACTACATATGTTCTTTAATGCACTTTGCATTTTGTAAAGAAACTACATTGAAAACATTCAGGCAGAGGCATGATATTGCTAGTCATAAATGCTGCAGCAATGTTGCTTGATGCTATTTAAAGCTGATTTGTGTTTTGGAAAGCTATACACAAATTTGAATCAAAATTATTCACAGTTCAGGTTGCATAAACCATTTGAAAGAGTTATTATAGAAACACTAATATTGAAATATTGATAACATAAATATTTCAATCCGTAAATCATAGAATAT
>NW_015512876.1:0-738 GCF_001515645.1 Sinocyclocheilus grahami | reverse complement strand
TAAGTACATAGTAGTTAAGGCCACTTAATATAAAGTGGGGCCAATCTGAATAAAGAGATTCATATTCACGCAGTATGCAACACAAATTACATAAATCCCAGGCCTGAAAGAAGTGTAACACATTTAAAATATATATACTGTATTTGAAGCAAACAAATATTTACTCTGAAATGTGTAAAAATCATTTAATCAAAGCCTTTATTTTAAACCTAAATAAAATAGTTTTACTCCAAAATTGTATAGCAGTTGCGTTCAAGTTAATTTCATACCTTCAGTGACAATCCTTAGAAACTAGATGAAGAGTCACTGGAAACTGCTCTTGGACTTACATTCACAGCTCAGTCTAACTTTCGGTAACAGTAAAAATGCAGCCCGGGCTGAAAACCAGTTTGTCTTGTTGCCCTGCTTCTGTTGAAAAACATTCTCTTCTCTTCCCACAGATCAACATTCAGAAGCTCATGGAAAGCTCAGAGAATATATTCATATTGTGGTGCAGGTTTTGGTCTGCTCTCATCTAAACTACAACAGACTCCTGAATACCATCAAACCTCTGCAGAAATCAACAAGTGAATCTCACCATTGTTCGTTGATATGTTAATGTATGTTAATGTGAACATCTGGATAATGAGATATTTACTTATGTAAGTGTAACGGAGGCCAGCGGCTAGGTGCTGTGCACAGATGCGGATTAACGCACAGGCTTGCCTAGGCTGCAGCCTAGGGGCCCCACGTGTGCAG
>NW_015512875.1:26961-27349 GCF_001515645.1 Sinocyclocheilus grahami | reverse complement strand
AGAGAGAGAGAGAGAGAGAGAGAGAGAGAGAGAGAGAGATATGACAGCAAAAGCTGCTGCTGGACAAGCGAGAGATCTTTCACGACGGGTTTCTGAGGCGCTGCAGGAGTTCGGCGTGTCAGTAAACTGACCCACATCTGAACGGAGCATCTGGAAGTGAACGACAACACTGAAAGATATTCGGGTGAAGCTCGTGAGGGTCATACTTCACCAGAAACCATTAAAAGCTTAAAAGTAGAAGTTATTTTTGTAATGAATCTTATTCATGCTGATTGTAATAATAATATGTCCAGACATCTTTACAAATGCAAAAAAAAAGGGTACTGGTACTACAAATTGGCTTCACTTTATTTCTGTGGATGAATTATGACTTTTCTTCAATAATCAG
>NW_015512875.1:26261-26951 GCF_001515645.1 Sinocyclocheilus grahami | reverse complement strand
CACTTACTGAAAGCTATTATACTGGGGTATGTTTGTGTTTTGTGTGTGTGGTGTAGCGACACACAGCACAGAGACGTTAGACAGAAAGCACAGCTTTATTGACTGCACTGGTCGACCACAGCCGAGCGCTGGCGATGATGGGACTGGAGCTGTTATTAAGGCATCACAAACAGCATGCACATACAGTCACATGAACATTATATTGCTCTAAAGACTGCTTAACATGGAAAATGTACAAAAAGGAAAAAATAGGTTTTTGCACTGATGAAAAATACTTGTCTTTTTTCCTTCTATAAAGATTTCCAATACAAGAAAATAAATATCGCAAAAAAGCCTAAAATAATTTAAAATAGCTCTTCTTTTTTTCTAATTATATGTTCAATAGTTTTCTCTGCTATTAACAAATGGCACAACATTCTTTGAAACAAAGAATATAGAAGGATAAACTCCTGCAACATTCATATCATCGTATCCTAACCGTGTCGAGCGGAAGATGTTGACAGATCTACTGGACACGTGTGATTCTTAATGGACTACAAGTGCTTCACCTCTCCTGCGCCTCGTTTACTCTTTCAAGAGTGAAAGACAGAAAAAACTGCTCGGTCACAGGGGCTTGTGGGAAAATTTCGCTGCATAGTAAACAAGACCGGAGAGAGAGAGAGAGAGAGAGAGAGAGAGAGAGAGAGAGAG
>NW_015512875.1:20903-22229 GCF_001515645.1 Sinocyclocheilus grahami | reverse complement strand
TCAAAGCTTTGCAGAGATACAGCCTCAGATGCAGTTTGGCATCAAATTCGTTGGTGCGTTAAACGAAAACCATTTTATCTATCGACACGAAATTCATACATTTTTGCCATTATGGTCTGAGGATGATCTGAGCCAAATTTGGTGAAAATCGGACCAACGGTCTAAGTGAAGTTTGAAAAAGTAGGTTTTCAACAAATCAAAATGGCGGACAGGAAGTTTGGCATAATTGGAAAAGACGTTCTATCAAGGAATCTATCAAGATAAGTCTCATGACAATAGGCAAAATTAACCAAAAGCTATTAACATTTTTTAAAATTTCATTATAATGTTTGCCACAAAACATTTTGAGTACCTTCAGGGAATTGTGTCGAAGACACATACCACGTTTTATAACAATACACCAATGCATTCGAAAAAATATAATTTTTTTTGTCAAAATTCGAAATGGCAGATGCCCAAAATTGCCGACATGGAATATTGGGTACGATATGACTCGTCATGCTGCTCTGAATGTAAAGAGACCAGTCTTGTGATTTTTCAAGATACTGAGGTTTCCATAAACGACCCAAAATTTTTTGTGCGCCATGACACGCACAAACATGACCACAGTGATTAAACGAAGTAAAATAAAAAGTACAAAACTGGTGTCTTGCGATACCAATAGACAGAGGCAATCACTCAACTTCGGGACCACTCGAGATGGATTGACCAAATGTCAAAAATGTGCTCAATTATCACACGGCTCTTAAAACAGGCTTCATGTTCGTGAGATTCACCCATGATGCAAGCTGATCTGGCACGTAAGAATTACGCTCAAGTGCCCGTGTGATTCTGGTACGTCTAGTCTCCGTAAAAGCGAATGAGGCGGTGGATACGACAGGTACATGTGTGCTACATTCCCCGACGGCTATTTGTGCTTATTTGTGTCATATTTTCTCTGTACATCATTTTATAGTAGCCGCATCCTCTGGAGACACACGACAGACGTATTCATATAAAACAAACAACCTGAACAGACGTCATAATGCCCACGTCATCGTCCCTGTTCCAGGACAGAGCCTATTGCTTCCCAAGACGACACCTCCGACAGTGCTCATTTAGACTTTTTCGTTTTTTCTTGTTTGTCAAGCACAAATGGTTATGGTTGCATAAATGTAGGCGACGGACTACCATACTCTGACACATAAAGCGAGAAAAGAACACGCGCCTTTACATCTGAAGGTCTAGAAACGGGAGAGAGACTGCGTCTCCTACAGCAACACCGCTGCATCCAAAAATGGATTTAGGAGGCAAGCACACTTCTCCGCACTACCTCCTCCTTCCCAG
>NW_015512875.1:19406-20410 GCF_001515645.1 Sinocyclocheilus grahami | reverse complement strand
TTCCAGGTGGACTTGATGGAGTGGTCCATCATGAGGCTGAGCAGGTTCTCCTCGCCCTGCAAGAGCTGGTCTGACAGGAGGCTGGCGGAGGGGTTGTGGCTCTCTCCGGATAGAGACCACTGGCTCAGCATGTTATCTGCCGTGATGTGAACCGACTGAGCCAGCCAGCTGTCAAAAAGCGAACCATCCAGTGGGAAGGATTTGGAGAAACCTGTGGAAGAGATATACATTCAGTCCGTGTCCAACCCAGCTACTACCAACCCTAAATCAAACACATCTGAACCAGCCAATCAAGGCGTCCAGAGGCCTGTTGCATGAAGCCGGTTTCGGTTTTCACCCACGCAAGTTACCCTGAGAGATCGTAAACTTAAACTGGACCAATCAGCTGTGAGGAAAGTGGCATACATCTGATGCAATAAAGACACTCCCCCTCTATCTCTCACTCCTAATTAAAGCAGCTCACAGTGAAAGAATTTTAAAGAGAAAATTGCGTCTTTTGCTGCTAATTATTATATTAATATTATATGAATTATGATCATTCATAATTCAAATAATTACTATATGAACTGGCAATTAATATTAAACTGAATTTAAATTAAATATATACACAAATACGTTTTAATATATAAAGCTTTTAAAATGGCTAAACTTATGCGTTTTCTTTGGAGCTCTTTGTGAAACTATATAAATGATTAATAGATTAAATTATTTATTTATTATAAATTCAGTTGATTCATTTGCATTTTCTCTCTGCCGCCTTCTCAAAGTTTTGCTGCAGCAACAGTGTTAATTCCTGCCTTGTAAATGCATTTAAATAATAATAACGACATCTCTTAATCTTCAGCAGAGAAGTGAATTGCACCGACTCTCGTGAGAAGTGAATCAAACTGATGCTCAGTGATTGGCTGTTTGCTGCACGCGCGTCAGAGTTAATCACAAACTCTGGATCAAACTCTTGTGTTGACAGAGAACGTTTATATCGAGCTTTGTGAGCCCGCTGAACC
>NW_015512875.1:0-554 GCF_001515645.1 Sinocyclocheilus grahami | reverse complement strand
TTTAGGAGGCAAGCACACTTCTCCGCACTACCTCCTCCTTCCCAGCATGCAGTTGGGGCAAGCGCAGCTTCCGGCTGAAAGAGCGCAATTCACTGTCACTCTGTTCCGCGTCAGAGAAATAGCCGTCTGTTTCAGTGTCGTGCGCGGAGATGTTGTTCCCAGTGCTGTTCTGCAGCAAGGCCTGCGTCGTGTTGCTCTTAGAGCGTGACTTGCCCTGTCTAGGTAGACGCAGACGTAAGGCCACCTGCGAGCGCTTGTCGCTCTCCGTATCTCCATCGTCCGCGCCGGCGACCCAAGAGCCATGCTCTTCGGAGATGTGGCACGAGTCCATTTTGGATATGGCTGGCTGCAGAGGGTCCAGCCTGCCTTCGCTGCTGCGGGTGTGATGGTGGTGTGCATGGTGCACTCTTTCTCCTCGTTTGGGACGTTGGTCCTCAGGACAAACCTTGCCTTTAACTGCGGATCTGATTCTTGGAAGCGAGACGGACTTCCTGCGGCTGCGCGGCGCACCCCTCGGCTTGCGGCCCAGCTGGGGCGTCTTCCAGGTGGACTTG
>NW_015512874.1:5632-7937 GCF_001515645.1 Sinocyclocheilus grahami | reverse complement strand
TTTTTTGCCCACCAGCAATTTTCTGTAACAAATCGCACCGACTGTTATAAAGGTCAAAAACATCATCACTCAAAACAGTACATGACAAAAACATAATGCAGGCAAAGTAATTTTACAAGACATGAGTTAAATACTTTCACCATGCAGAACAGACTGCGGGGGTTGGGAGACAAGAGTGACAGGGAGCGGGGGCTGATCTCAGCGGTTTGTAACGTTGAGCATTATAACCAATCACACACGTTTCTGTTGAGCTTATGACCGCAATGTCCAATCAGAGGAATTTGTATTCTTCACCGCTGAGTTGTTCAGTGAGCGCACTCTGAACTCTGAATCTTTATTTGCTAAAGTAGTGCAGTCAGCTTCAGCGATTATTTATAACAGTTTTAGCGAAAGTGCATACATCACATTAGACTGAATTCATGAACTGCTTGATTGTTCTTTGCTCGCTTTCTTTATAATTTATTCCCAGTTTGAATAACCGTTTTGTTTTTAATGCTATTGAAATAACCAATGTGAATCATATTGTTTTCATATTGTATTGTTATTATTGATTCACCAGCTGAGTTTTTTTTTTTTTTAATTTATAGGCTTTTTACATTATGCAATTTTTGTGTAAATGCATGAGCAGCATTAATCTGTGTAAATAAACAAATTTGCAGGTTCTGCCATAATAATTTATCTTCAAATAGAAAGTATAGCTAATCATTTGCTAAATTATGTAATTAACTCTATGCATCACATAACATGTGGACTCCAGCTGAATGTAACGAAGCATTCACTAACAAAAAGCCACATTTATCAGTTATATCTTACCTTGATTTGTTTCAGGTTCGTCCTCCCTCCAACCGACCCTCTGACGTTTTGATTTTTGGGCGCCTTTTCCACGCTTTCCGGCTATGTTTAAATGTGCGTGGGGGGAGGGGGAATAAATAAATAAATTCATAAACGTTCTTAGCCTGTTTTCACACAAAAAAACTTTATAATAACCAACATTAATAATCAAGAGCAATAATCAAAATGATTGATTCAACCTGAGTTTTTTATTTACTGATTTGCCATTCATATACATATTACTCAATTAATTAATTAGTATTATCATGTTATAATCTTTAGGAAAGAAATTGTTATTCATAAAGATGACAGTTGTAAATGTAAATGATATTAAGAGAAATTAAAATATTTATTTATTTATTTGTTTCTTTGTTTTTTGTTAGAATATTACCCTTAGGGGCTCACATGACACACTCTAGAACAGTGGATCACAAACTCTTTGACTTCAAAGCCCCCCTATTTGAAGGCCCCCCTCACTCACAATTTCTACCTGATAAAATACTACAAAGCTTGGCATAAGAAAGATGTACAGTTGTTATAAAAATAACCAGATAAGAAATATCTATTTTTGGTTGTTTTAGCTTGTTTTGTTTTATTTTAAATAATTATAAGTCATTTAGAGGCCCCACTGGAAGATTGTTGAGGCCCCCTGGAGCCTCTACTCTAGAAGTTAAATGACACAGATAAACGTGGCTTCACCAAGTCAGTTTATGTCAAGTTGTGTGCTTATAACCAGGGTTAGGTGCTTCTTCATCAGTGTTATTCACCTATCATTTCCCTCTGATTGTAGGGTTATAGTTAGGGTTATGTTTAGGGGTAGTGGATATGGTTAGGACTATTTGTTTTGGACAGGAATGTTGCTCCAAGATCAACAAAATATGATGATACAGGAACATGTCCTACTTTGCAAAATCATTGCGACCCAAGCTTTGCACAAACAGCAACTCAAAATTATCTCATACAAATATTTAAAGGCATCCCAAAACCATAAAAACTCTTCATAAGTTTGAACCTAGACACTTGAACTTTTCTAGACACTATCTAACATATGCCAGCTGATTATTAGAACTGTCACTGCAATACATCACATTCCTCACATTCACATTCACAATATTATGAAATATTGTTTAAAAAAAAAGATTAAAAATTATTCAGGCCATATTTACAGTTTCAAACTTTGGCCTTTAACATCTAAATTAGCCAGTGTCTAAGTGTTGCATCCAAGCCAGAAGTGGTCCATGTCTGTTTTATGATATTTTGGGCATATTTGCCATGTCAAATGTAGGCCAAGTTAGGCTTACATCCTGATTTGACAATGCTGACTGTGCCATCTATTTGCCAAACGTGGCCAAAAATATTATAAATTATTTGGGCCATATTTGCCATATCATATGTGGGCCACTTTAGGCTCACACCCACATGAGCTATGTGCTTGCTGTGCTCTGTCTTTGCCAAAACTGGTCCAGATATGTTT